>NC_092252.1:12674611-12974611 GCF_036320965.1 Panulirus ornatus | reverse complement strand
GGTACTGTACTGAAGAGAGCAGAATTTTTCCCCACTCTTTGCTTGTGATAGTGTAGACCTATATAGACTACAAATGATAAAAAAAAAAAGGCAGCTAGATACTTATACAGAGGTGGGAAAAGTTAACACATAAGTTGATGTGAACCATTTCCAAAAATGACACTGATCTAGACAGTAATGTGAGGGTTAGAAATAAGCTGGTCCAACTACTCAAATTCAGTTGTTGCCCCATTTAGATGTACATTGTTTCTGGAATTCCCTCTGTTGGCATATCATCCATCAATTCCATACATTTTTCTCTCCAAATGTACATATGGTACAAGAAGTCAGGAAGATTATTATACTGAGGTAGACACCTGTGGTAGAGATCCCTCTGCCAGTGGCCTGTTACACGTGAGGCACTAAAGGCCAAAAAGTGGCATTGGAGTTCATCAATTATGGAGACTCATTTGCTGTGGCTACCCCTGGAGGGAACAGGCCTTGGAGATAGATAGATATAGAAATGTTAATGCTTCAGTTGACGTGGACAGCCATTTCAGGGTTAAGAAAAAACTGGCCTGACTATTGTACTCAATCTGATCTAATCATTGCCCTGTCTAGATTTATGCTTTTCTGGAATTCCCTTGCAGTCTTTGTTGGCACATCATCCATTACTTCCACATATTTTTCCTCCTTACTAGAAGATGCATGTGCTGCTTTCCTTCTTTACCAGAACATTGCAGCCTCCTTTCCTAAAGTGGCCAACCCCCATCATATCACCTCAGTGTAACTTAGAAACACACGTTCCCCCTGGCATCCACTACTGGTCCTCATTAAAGGTTCTGATAAAATATTCTCTACTTCTCTCTGCTGAACTTTGCATTAATACCCCTAACACTTTCCATGTGGCTTTTAGATTGGTCTTTCCAGGATTCGTTATGCTAGAGCACAACCTGGGATGGGTCAAGTTCAAGGATCTGTCACAGCTTTCAAGTTTCTTAATCAGCTGGATGAAGTTGACAGCAAGTTGTTCTTCAAGAGATGTAGTAACAGGGAAACCAAAGTTCATGGCAAAAGATATATAGGACGTAAAGAAGTACTGGTTTTGTGTAAAGGTGGTGGATGGTTGCTGTAAACTAAGAGGACAATGTCATCAGTTTACAGTATGGCCACGTATTACGACAGTCATAATGCACAATGTTCCTTCTCTGCAGAATACAACCAAGTCCACCTCTGTCAAAAAAAATTCATAATCCACACTGTTCACTTCCAGGGTCTTGAAAAGTACTACCCCCATGCAGTAACAACCCACAACCTCGCATGTAAACAAAGACTCAGTTATTTGATGGTTGCCATCCACTTGATATATTTTTCTTTATTCTTTTAACTTTTTCATGATTATTTAGGTAATTTATGGATGTTATAACATCAAGATATGAAGTGTAAACTTGTGTTGTGTATTTTTATGCATAAATAAAGACAATAACATAAGATGTTTTGGAAGAGTGTTGACAAGTTGACAGCACAGGGCTGCTTACTGTCCCTTTAGATCTATGTGTCTCTGATACCCATTCCCTCTGGAAACTCCCTCTAGAGGATAGACACGGCAAAAGAGTCTCCATAACTGAATAATTCCAGTGCTGCTGCTTACCCTTTAGTGCAGAGGGGCAACTCTATCTGTGTTCCCAGAGGCTCCTGTTGACTACTGCCTATTGTGTCTACCTGATGTTACATCACTTTAATTTTTTTTTTTTTGTGCCCCTTACTGCTCTCTCATCATTAAAATGCATGAATAAAGATATATATAATGATGTAAGATATACTAAGTGGTACTGCTAAGTGTTCCTTAAAATCTGGCTTTTTGATTTTTTTTCATGCCTTTTAGAACTGACATTAATCATAATAAGTGTAAAGAGGAAGAAGTACATTACACTTAAGGAATTATATGCCATCTGGTAGCAATCGCCAGTAAATATTTTTATCCCCCTTGCTATCAGATATCATTTTTAAGAAGTATAATGCCAGATATTTAAGAATTATGGTTTTCTCATAATAAGAAAGTAGTAAAAATGGACCAGTTATAGGGAGCTTACAATCCCTACAAATGCAGCTTAAAATTTATAGTATGGCCAAAGGATATAAAGGCGTCTTGAAAGCACAGAATATTCTCATGAGGCAGTGCCCTATAGATATGGAACTATGTCCCCGATAATGTACAAAAAGGTAACTAAACACATGAGGAGGATCGAAAGGGGTGCAGGACCCAATTGGAAAATGCAACTGAAACAGCTTGCAGAAATGACCAAATTTTTTTGAGAGTACTGATCAGGGGAGTGACTTCTATAACAAAATTATGGACCAATGCAATATAGAAGGTTCTGTGAAATCTCCACTTAAGGGGTCAGAGCATGGATACCCTGGGTAGCCAAAGTAGGAGGAAGATCAAAATGGAGAGATATGATTCATTGAGAACAGTTGTAAAGCAAAAGAGTTCAGGAATCTAATACAAAGTACATAATTGACAGCCAACTAACATATGAAAGACGCAGGAGAGAAAGCAATTAGTACTGCAAGTTGAGGGAATAGCACATACATTTTGATAAAGCATTGTGGACAGAGCAAAAGACAGCTCAAGACTTTTCCATACATTCATCAGGAGTAAACTGTTGGTTGCAGAGTAAGTAATCAGACTAAGGGACTCGTGGTAGGATTCTAGCAGATGCCAAAGAAATATGGAAGCTGAATTAGGGATTAAAGAGTTTTCATTGTGGAGGATCAGTCAGTATTCCCACTTATTAGGCGAGTCTAGATATTGTTCGTTCAGTTGGTCACTACAGGAAAGGGTTGTACCAACTGTGTTTTAGATTGCAAATATTGTGCCTATGTTTAAGAAAAGTAATCGGGAAATTGCACTGAATTGCAGACCAGTCTCGCTAACTACATGGTTGTAAAACATTGAAGAAAATCAGAAAGCAAATGAATGACTTTGTGCATACAAGAAACTACCTAATTGGGATACACCTTAATTTCAGGGAAAGGAGGTCATGCATTATCAATCTTCTCGCTTTCTTCTCAATCTTGGATCAAAGAGAGGGATGAGTTGATTGCCAGTAAACTCTTGACACTTTACCACCTAAGGGGTTAATGAAGAAGCTAGAGCTACAAACAGGAACACAATCTTAGTGGTAGGGAGTAAAGGATGCAGTCATAAGTTGAGTGACTAGAATCCTTATATATGCAGATGATGCAGTGTGATAGACTGGATGAATTCAAAAGTTAGTCAGATGAATTGAATGGTTTCAGTCCAAGCAACCAAGGTAATAGGATTGAATAATTTGAAAGGCCTTCCTAAGATTATTACCCAATGAGAAATAAATTGGCAATATGTGTGTAAGAGACAAAGGGGCCGATATTGTGCATCAGTTGTCACCAGAGCTACAAATTGGGGAGATTTGTGGGACAGTCAAACTGTCTTGCATGTAAGAATCACATGCAAGTTTATGAAAAAAAAAGTTTTAGTAAACTATTCTCTACATATACCTGAAACAGGATTATGCATTTTAAGTCAGATCATTTTGCCTTAAAATGGCTCCAATATCTGATTGAGAGGGGCCAGAGAATGGGTTAAGATGGTTCCAGAATTAAGAGGACATCTACAATGAGAGGCTGGAGGCTACAGAGTTATAAGTCAGGAGGACAGTATTGAAGAAGTTATAAGTCAGGAGGACAGTATTGAAGCAGCTATTCAAGACGCAATACCAGTAGTAGCCACACAATTAGAAGCTGGGTAAAAGGAAAGACAAATTATGTAGAGAAGTACTGGTTTAGTGCAGAAATTGTGGTTGGGTGGAATTGCATCTTAACCAAGTTTATGGTGAATGCTGGCAGTTTGCAAGGCTTCTTGATGGCATAGAAAGTTCAGATAAGTCTCAGGAGATTAAAAAGTTATCTCTGAAGACATAACTTGAAATTAAGGACAGACTTATGAAAAAAAAAGTATTTTAAAGTATGTGCAGTGAATAAATGGAATTAGAATCAATGACGATGATTGTAGAAATAAATAAAAATGTGTGGTAGTAGAAAATGTTCAAAGTGATGTGGCCCTTGAGTGTAAAATTCCCTCCCTGTACATTGTATTCCTCATTTGGACATTGTGTATTCCTGATTTGTCAGAAAGCTTTTGGTCACTACCACATGGAAAAAAGATTACCCAAACAGAAGGGAGTAAAGGACGCAGAATAGAACAGCATTTTCAAAATGGACTTCGGTCATGAGTAGCATGCCATGTAAATAACTTTCCTTAGGGACAAACCGAAACATGTTTGAGAGATGTAAGGAATAATTATGATTGCATCAGCCAGAAAATAACTTGCAGAATTCATAGACTGATAATTGGCAGATGAAGTATTTATCCAAAGGGTAAAATAAGACTCATTGAAAGAAAGTCTCAACGTTATCATGATATAGAGGGAAAGCTGTTGGCATCTGCATGTGAAAAAGATCTAAGGTTCACAGTTTGGCCTGTCACCACAGTTCCACAACATGAGAATTGGTGAGGAGGAAAACTCTTTGATGGCAAATATTAGAACTATTTGTGTAAATATTAATTTATATGAGTCATAGTGTTGCTTGGGACCTTCCTGAAGGCTCCTGCAACCTGAGGCTACACTACTTCCAACAGCAGAGAAATGTAGACTTCTTTGGATGAGTTCTTTGACAAGACTGTACTCCTAATGATACATTCATGCCAAAATTATCTTTTCACTCACAGTGTGGTCTTGAGCAGGCAGAAGCCAGTAACACTCATTTAAGCATATGGATAAGGAGGCATTTGTTTACGTAAACTGCTCTTGGCATAGAACAGAATTGGATTATGCTTATCAAGTTTGATCACCACAACCAAAGAAACAAAGATTTAACCAAGTGTCCCAATGGTAGCATTTAAGGTGGTACCTGAATTATGAAAGCTTGGCTACAGTGGGAGACTGAGGGCTTTCAATTTTGTGCATCACCGAGGTGAATTGATTGCAGATTCCAAGTTTCTAAATCAGGTGAATGACATCAACAACTGGCAGTGTTTCATGAGATGCCTTGACAAGTAACCAGTGGTTACTAATCCCTGACAGAAGGAATGTTAATAAGTACTGTTTTAGTGCAAGGGTGGTGGATGGTTGTAACAGACCAAGTATTAAAACTGGATCCTGGCCGTGTACAGGTATTTGTAAAGCTACTTGATAGTAAAAAGAGATAGGGCCCCACATGTGTAGAAGTATCTCTCATACTGTTGAAAAAGCCAGTTATACACACAATAAGACCTTATATGAGCATGCACAAAAATATACACATTAATGTAAGAAATAACTTCGGGGTATTGTGGAACGTTAAGGAATAAGTGGTTTCATGAGAAAATAAAATGAACAAGTAAGAAAATAATGAGGGAGCAAATTCAAGCACAAGAAAACTTGGGATGGAACAAAGAAAGTAAGAAATAGTGGAAAATGAAAGAAAACATAGGATGTCAAGAAATATGACAAAACAAATAATCATAATTGATAATGGGAAAAAATGGGAGAAGAAGAGATTGCATTAAAGTATCAAGTCTGGAGAACCTATGGAAAACATGGTTACAGTAAAGAATATTGGAGGACATAAAGGAATAACCAAGTATGAAAATAAAATTAAGATAATGCTATACCACAAGGAAACAAAGTATATGATGGAAAATTTAAGGAATAAAAATGAAACCTAATGAAAGGTAGAAACATTGGAGAATGTGGAGGCCATGGAAATAAAATATTGAAAGCATAGTCGACTACAAAGTCTATAAATCCAAATTTCAAAAAGCTATAAAGCTCAAGAATCTGTACAGTTTGAAATTTAAGGCATACTACTATTGTTAACATGCAGAAAATAAGATAAAATACTACATAAGGTTTTTCAGGATGCAGAATTGCTGAACCATAAGATGTTGAGAATACAACAATTATTGAAATTTATGAAACCCTGAAGTGCAGTGCTGACAGGAAAACAAAGGCATGGTCAACTTGAGCATAGATAACTGCAGACAGTTGAACAAAGTGATGTGCATTTTTTTTTCACTGATTTAGAGTAATTGTTAGGAATCTGCACATTGCTTAGTCTTAGATGCAAGAATTTTGACTGTACAGTGGATCAAACATGTTAGTACACAGGATAATGTGACAAGGCAAGAAGGAACCCTGGGAAAACTAGGAAATACATGCACAAAAAAATCTGAGGAAATAGGAGAGGGGCTAATGGGAAAATGAAACTTGAAAATATGGCAAAAGAAAAACTAGACATTTTATGAATTTTGTTCCCATTTACATGGGATGGATCAAATGCTCAAAAGCAAGCACATATTTTGGGAATTAATTTTGCAGAAATGGGGATCCCATCATCAGTTCCACAGATTGGCAGAAAAGCAGCTAAGAAACATGAGAGGAACTATGAGGAGCACTAAGTAGCATGATGAAACGTGATGACCTTGATGGCTTTTGGGAAGATGGGGAGACTGCAAACAAATGACTGGATATACTGAAAGAAAAGGTGAGTTGTGTCTTTAATCCTTTTAGAAAGCTAGCTAGCTTTTTTTTTTTTTTTTTTTTTTTTTTTTTTTGGTAAGTAGAAAGCAAGTAGCTCTAAATGAGGATTTTTCTACTTTAGTATATTTCTTAAGTGAATATTTTCATTTCAGTATAAATTAGATACCATGGCAAGACGTCTTATAAATTCTTAGTTATGTTGCAAATACGCATTTATATATTTATAATAGCTCCAGAAATTTAAAAAAGAGAGTTCTGGTGTTCCCAAGACTTTTAAGAAAAGATTCTGCCCAGGACCTCCTTTCCAAAGACTCCTGCAGCCCAAGGTTGAACTACCTGCAGTAGCTGAGAAATTATTGACCTCTTTGGAGTGAGAAGCCTTACCAAAGATTTTACACGGCATAAGTATGTGCTAGTGGATTTCTGGTAACACCTATTATGAAAAACATTTTCATATATATTCGCCATTTCCCACATTAGCTAGGTAGCATTAAGAACAGAGAACTGAGCCTAGAGGGAATATCCTCACTTGGCCCCCTTCTCTGCTCCTTCTTTTGGAAAATCAAAAACGAGTGGAGGATTTCCAGCCTCGTGATCCCTCCCCTTTTAGTAGCATTCTGTGACATGCAGGGAATACATGGGAAGTATTCTTTCTTGCCTATCCCCAAGGATATTCCACCTATTATATATATATGAATATACATAATTGCTGTTTCCCGTGTCAGTGAGGTAGCGCCAGGAAACAGATGAAGAATGGCCCATCCACTCATATACATGTATATATACCATAAACACCCACATAGACATATATACACATGTGCATATTCATACTTGCTTGCTTTCATCCATTTCTGTCGCTAACTCGCACCACAGGAAAATAGCATCGCTACCCCCTCCTTTAGTGAGGTAGCACCAGGAAAACAGACAAAAAACATCACATTCATTCACACTCGGTCCCTAGCTGTCATGTTTAATGCACCGAAACAGCTCCCTATTCACATCCAGGCCCCACAGACCTTTACATGGTTTACCCTAGATGCTTCACATGTCCTGGTTTAGTCCACTGACAGCACGGTGACCCCGATATACCACATCGTTCCAATTCACTCTATTCCTTGCACGCCTCTCACCTTCCTGTATGTTCAGGCCTCGATTGCTCAAAATCTTTTTCACTCCATCCTTCCACCTCCAATTTGGTCTGCTTCTCCTTGTTCCCTCCACCTCTGACACATATACCCTCTTTGTCAACCTCTCCTCACTCAGTCTCTTCTCATATCCAAACCATTTCAACACACCGTCTTCTGCTCTCTCAACCACACATCACTCTTACCCTTTCATTACTTAACCGATCAAACCACCTCACACCACACATTGTCCTCAAACATTTTATTTCCAACACATCCACCCTCCTCCATGCAACCCTATCTATAGTCTGTGGGGCCTGGATGGGGATAGGAGGCTCTTTTCTTAAGAAATTCAAATGTATATATACATATATATATTGTGTTACTGGTTTTACCTGACTGCCTGTACAAGGTTACATCGAGTGTGAAAAGTCACCTCTGTATTATTGGGCATTCAGTCTCATCAAAAAATTTCTCTCTCCAAAGGAGTCTAGATTTTTCTGCTACTGGAAGTAGTGCAGCCATGGGCTGTAGGAGCCTTTAGAAAGGTCCTGGGTAACACCAGGACTCTTTCATAGAAAGTAGTCTGGGGTAATTATGAATAACATATAGGTTTTACAGGACACAACCTACATGAGGTTACATAATGACTAAATAACGTTTGGCAAGGTTCTATCACTGGGAGTACAGTCTTGTTAAAGAACTTCTCACTTCAAAGGAATCTACATTTCCTTGCAACTAGAAGTAGCACAGTTTTGGGCACCAAGAGTCTCTTGGGTAATACCAGGACTCTCATAGACACTGGAGCTGAAGTTTACCCCAGACGCTTCACATGCCCTGATTCAATCCACTGACAGCACGTCAACCCCGGTATACCACATCAATCCAATTCACTCTATTCCTTGCCCTCCTTTCACCCTCCTGCATGTTCAGGCCTCGATCACACAAAATCTTTTTCACTCCATCTTTCCACCTCCAATTTGGTCTCCCACTTCTCCTCGTTTCCTCCACCTCCGACACATATATCCTCTTGGTCAATCTTTCCTCACTCATTCTCTCCATGTGCCCAAACCATTTCAAAACACCCTCTTCTGCTCTCTCAACCACGCGCTTTTTATTTCCACACATCTCTCTTACCTTTACGTTACTTACTCGATCAAACCACCTCACTTCCTCTTGTGCCTACCCTTTATATAAACTTCCCTAAAACCTAGTTCTTATTTTTTTGCCTTTTTATATTAATTATCACCTCATTTCATGATCATCTTAGAAGTTACAAATTTTGCTTCATTGGTCACTTCCTTTACAGTTCTGTATTTCCTTCACATCTTTTATGATCATGCACCAGCATTCTCAAGTTAATGTCCTTTCATTAAAACTCAACCCCAGCTACTTGCACTTTGCTACTCATTCTACAATTAAAACCAAGGTTTTAAGTGTATCTATTCTTTCCATTCTCTCAGCAGATTTTATCACACAGACTCCTGATTTTTTCTTGCTCTACTGAAGAGCTCCAGCAATTTGCTTACCTTTGGTCTCATAATTTGTTTTTGTTAAATATACTTCCTCAGTTTTAAGATGTTTTTGCCTTTGTAACCTCCTAACAAATTGTCATAAACTGATTTCCTCCTGCATTTCTATTTAATATTAATATACACCATCCAGAAATGCACACCCACTTCATAAAGGATTAATTTCCTGTTGTAACTGCACCTGATATCCTCAACTTCAACCTTCCAGTATAAACCTAATGTTCAGGTACTGTTTATCTAAACTGCAAGCCAAATCATGGCACATGCTCCTCCTTTCTTAAATTGTTTAACTGCATACTGTACTTACTCTTGCACAGTACAACATGAATACATTCCATAGTCGTACCCTCTTCCTTTTTATATGAGCCTTTCCTTATCAGTTAATGTACGTATAAACTTTCTCGGATAACAGTTTTATGGTTATGCATTATTTACATCATTAAGTCATTCTGTACAGGAAATAAGCCTTGTTTATTTCTCATTTTATCAACTTTATCATATTGTAGTGCCATTTCCACTCCACCGTACATCTTAGCTCCTATGATTAGCAGTCTAATACTTATATGATTATTACATTAGTTAGTAATTTTCTTATGAAGTAACAGTATCATCTCATTTATGCAGTCATTTCCAAACTAAAATACCTAATGCATGAATGCCAAAAGACGTTAGAAATTGTGGGATATCCAAAAAGATTCAATAAAGATGTTTCCTACTTAACCTGTATCGTGATGCCAAACAAACTTAAAACTCTGCACTACATTAACTTGTGAGTGTGTGCCAAAACATGTAAGGGAACGTAAGGACTGTTGTAATCACAACTTCATGGCTTACCCCCCCTTCTGTTCCAGTATAATGAATAAGCTTGAGAACTGCAGACTTTAGGTCCTATACCCACTTTTTGTAACACAGGACTATTCCTTCAATAGACAGTTTGTGTTGTGAAGAGCCTTTAACTGGATACTTCAGCTCTTTATCAGTAGACTTCTTATTTGAAACTTGCAAGTTGCTACAATAAATAATTTTTTTGTATTTCATACAAGGACAATGCAAAACAGTTGATCTTTCTCCTATGCTTCTGGAATAATATAGAAAATTAAATCACAGTACCATCCACTGTTTTGGGTTACTATTATGAATAATTATGAGGTACAGAAACATATTTGATATAATGAGTCCTGTTGAAAATACTACAACAGTATATCTACATATGCATGTGTAAAATTTACATCATTTTTACAGTAGCATTAAAAAGTCTGATTATCCGACTCCCTAGGGAGTAAGTATTCTAACCATCCATCAGTATTCCTTCAAATTTAATAACTAATGATTACCTATGAAAAGCATGCTCTCTGACTTTTGGACCTCTAAATACAACTTGTACAATATTTTGCAAGGAGTCCACAAGAGGTGCTGCTCTTCAAACAGCTACTGTTAGTTGCATTGATGGCTTCACTAGCTGTTTCATGGTGGCTACTCTCTCGCTTATTAGACACAGTCAGAAAGGAAACAACACATATGCTCACATCATCATCTGAAAATGGTGTAAGTGATTTAAAAGTTTTCTGGGAAGCATGTAACTGAAAATTTGCCTCATAAAATGCAGTGAAAAGGTAAGCCCAAGACTAGACTACACTGTGAGTATGGCAAAGGTAAGACAACTTTAGGGTAAGTACAACTTCACCTAGACCTCTTTTGCAAGACCTTACAAGGAACATAAGCGTCTCTTTTGGTGAGTATATACTCATTAAAGTATTCAATTGTTAATTAATTTGGATATTTTTGTTTTATTTCTATGTAGCTTTCATGTAGTGTTATCAAAAATGCTCAGGTTTCCAAATTTTCCAGTTATCTGACTTGCCATAGGTCCCAACATGGTCGTATATTCATATTTTCACCCTGGTTTTGTTTTCTGTATTAGCCTTACTGTAATTATCATTGTCAACAGTATTTAGATTGTCTGTGAACACCATCACATTATTACAGTTCACCCACTGTATAGGACTTTGGTTCTTGTCACTAATGATAAACCAAATGAAAACTGATTAAAATATAAACTTACAATGAATGGCTGAACATGACAGTTTGACTTCTGTATAAAATCTTAATTTCTGTCTTATACTAAAGCCAGTTCATTTATAACATCATTAGAAAAGGTGCGAATATTGGGATAAAATTTGTGGATTCAGTTACATGTATATGCCTTTTGTAAGTAAATTTTAGATTATTTAAAATTCAGTCCCTTGAAATAATATTCTCCTTTATAAGACTTCATGCAACTCTTAAGGCATTTGTGAGGATTATGAATACTGTACCTTCTAAAACCAGGAGGCACTTTCTTTAAGCAGTATCCACAAGCTCCAAATATACTGCCATTAACATTGAAATTGTAATGATTGGTGTAATGCACCTGCAATACTGTCTGAGACTCAGCTTATAAGTGAAATTTATGTTTATATCAGTAGGCTTTTGCTTTTCATTATGTATATCTATTAGTTTTGCTTCACAATATCTAACCTGATGAAATATCATACATCATGGTTGTTTTTCAAGTGAAGTGGAAAACAGTTTCTCTTTTGAAGTAAAACTGAAGATGGAAAGATGTACTGAAAAAGAGTAATAAGTGATTGTGGCATGAACATTCTTGAAGGTGAAAGGCATGCGCAGAATAGAGTGAATTGGAACAAAGCAATCAACATGCTGTCAGCAGACTGAACCATGACATGTAAAACGTCTGAGGTAAACCACAGAAAGGTCTGTGGGGCCAGGATATGGCAGGGAGTTGTGGTTTCAGTTCATTACATGTGACAGCACATGTATTTACATAAGCGGATGTGGCCTTTCTTCTTCTGTTTCCTGGTACTACCTCACTGACACAGGAGGTGATTGGGTGTTGGGAAGAAGATTTTATATGTTATAATTGTGTTTATTTTCATTCATGCATTTTGTGCTGTTTTCTGTGAGGCAGATTCATGTCAGGAATGGATGATAGTGGGCAAGTATGAAAATGTAGATGTTTATATATGTGTATGTATATGCATGTGTGCATATATTTTTTTTTTTTCTTTTGCTTTGTCGCTGTCTCCCACGTTTGCGAGGTAGCGCAAGGAAACAGACGAAAGAAATGGCCCAACCCACCCCCATACACATGTATATACATACGTCCACACACGCAAATATACATACCTACACAGCTTTCCATGGTTTACCCCAGATGCTTCACATGCCCTGATTCAATCCACTGACAGCAAGTCAACCCCGGTATACCACATCGATCCAATTCACTCTGTTCCTTGCCCTCCTGCATGTTCAGGCCCCGATCACACAAAATCTTTTTCACTCCATCTTTCCACCTCCAATTTGGTCTCCCACTTCTCCTCGTTCCCTCCACCTCCGACACATATATCTTCTCGGTCAATCTTTCCTCACTCATTCTCTCCATGTGCCCAAACCATTTCAAAACACCCTCTTCTGCTCTCTCAACCACGCTCTTTTTATTTCCACACATCTCTCTTACCCTTACGTTACTTACTCGATCAAACCACCTCACATCACACATTGTCCTCAAACATCTCATTTCCAGCACATCCATCCTCCTGCGCACAACTCTATCCATAGCCCACGCCTCGCAACCGTACAACATTGTTGGAACTACTATTCCTTCAAACATACCCATTTTTGCTTTCCGAGATAATGTTCTCGACTTCCACACATTCTTCAAGGCTCTCAGGATTTTCGCCCCCTCCCCCACCCTATGATCCACTTCTGCTTCCATGGTTCCATCTGCTGCCAGATCCACTCCCAGATATCTAAAACACTTTACTTCCTCCAGTTTTTCTCCATTCAAACTTACCTCCCAATTGACTTGACCCTCAACCCTACTGTACCTAATTACCTTGCTCTTATTCACATTTACTCTTAACTTTCTTCTTTCACACACTTTACCTAACTCAGTCACCAGCTTCTGCAGTTTCTCACATGAATCAGCCACCAGTGCTGTATCATCAGCGAACAACAACTGACTCACATCCCAAGCTCTCTCATCCCCAACAGACTTCATACTTGCCCCTCTTTCCAAAACTCTTGCATTCACCTCCCTAACAACCCCATCCATAAACAAATTAAACAACCATGGAGACATCACACACCCCTGCCGCAAACCTACATTCACTGAGAACCAATCACTTTCCTCTCTTCCTACACGTACACATGCCTTACATCCTCGATAAAAACTTTTCACTGCTTCTAACAACTTGCCTCCCACACCATATATTCTTAATACCTTCCACTGAGCATCTCTATCAACTCTATGATATGCCTTCTCCAGATCCATAAATGCTACATACAAATTTTTTTGCTTTTCTAAGTATTTCTCACTTACATTCTTCAAAGCAAACACCTGATCCACACATCCTCTACCACTTCTGAAACCACACTGCTCTTCCCCAATCTGATGCTCTGTACATGCCTTCACCCTCTCAATCAATACCCTCCCATATAATTTACCAGGAATACTCAACAAACTTATACCTATATATATATATATATATATATATATATATATTATCCCTGGGGATAGGGGAGAAAGAATACTTCCCACATATTCCCTTCATGTCATAGAAGGCATTTAAAAGGGGAGGGAGTGGGGGGCTGAAAATCCTCCCCTCTCTTTTTTTTTTTTTGTTTTTTTTTATTTTCCACACACACAAATATACATACTTATACATCTCAATGTATACATATATATACACACACAGACATATACATATATACACATGTACACAATTCATACTGTCTGCCCCCACTCATTCCCATCGCCACCCTGCCACACATATATACATATATATGTGTGTGTATAGATATATATATTATCCTTGATCGCCATTTCCTGCCTCAGCGAGATAGTGCCAGGAAACAGACAAAGAATGGCCCATACACACACATATACATACACATATACATGTACATTTTCATGCTTACCTTCATCCATTCCTGTTGCATCCCCATCACACAGGTTATATATATATAACCGTGTTCCACATCTCCATTACCTCTAAAATGTGTATATAGTTTCATTATGACATTTACTGTATGGTTTTTGGTAGTATTCATTGTTTAGGGAGACCCTCTTTCAGAATGATAGTATTTCAATTCATATTACCCTTTCTAGGAATGAAATATATTGTGAAAGAAAAGCATTATCTGACTTAGCATTACAGTTTGAAAAACTTGTCTTCAGCCACACTTCTTATAGTGTACACATAACAGCTTCATCTTGGAAACCAGTGCAGTGAAAAGATTATACAGTACTGAGTTTGTAGCAATATTAATGAATAGTGGTTTGCTTTAAACTGGGGAGTGTTTCCACTCAACTATGTGAAAATGCAGTACTAGAACAATTTGTGAAGAAGTGCTTGTTTATAAAGCAGTTAGTGTTTGGGAAACAAAGTTTTTTTTAAATTCTTAAGTTTCCTGTTATTACAGTTAAGACCCACTATAAAGGAATTACTCTAAAATATTATTTTTTAGTGATGCGCAAGAGGTTTAAGGACTGTTAATGACAATGACCCTATCATGCCTTTTATATCAAAACTGCAATTTTATCTGCTGATCACTGATTAATGTAGCTTTTGAACTATCATGCTTTTTTTGTAGGTTATATCTATATGCTCTGCAAATGAAATATATCATAAACAAGGAAATATAAGAGTAGAAAGAAGGATAAACACCACACAAGCAACTGGTATGTCATGGGTAGCTACTTTAATGATAGAATTTTAAGGCAGCCATCAGAGAGGATCTGGATTGGCTTTTGAGGTGTTCCCTAGTATGAATGGACAGTGTGAACAGGTGATGAATCACCTTAAATACAACTGCTCTTTTCTAACTACTTTGTATATTGGCATTCTAATTATGTTGTATATAAATGTACTGAAACATTACTTGACTGACATTTTTTAGTTCACTATGAAAAGGGACCAATATTTTTGTATGTAAATAAAGCCATAACTTGCCCCGTTCTTTCTTCTCACCTTTAACATACAGGTAGAAGATCTCCAATCCAAAATCCTTGGGTTGGAGCAATGTTCAGATTTCGGGTTTCTGCAGATAACAGATACTGGTCTTTCTGGTAAGGTTTTTCATTTTTTAAATGTTATTTGTAGCAATGTAATATATGTTAATATATACTATATAAAACAATTAAAAACATGGATTTATTGTACTTACCCAAAATTCTTCTTTGTCTCTAATTCTAGCAAGCATACTGAAGACTAGATAGTTAGGCAGTTACATAGCCAATAAAAATCTGGAATTGGATACTTGCTGGATGCTTTTATTGTTATTAAGGTAATAACCACAGAAGTAACAGAAAATGAGTAAGAAAAGTAAGAGGGCAAGAAGAGAAATAACAAAAGCAAAAAACACAAGGGAAGAAATTTCACAATGAAAATGACGAAAAGTGGAAAGCCTGAAAGCTATGAAGAGTTGGAGGTGGGAGTATAAGATTACAGAAAATGAGAAGAAAAGGATTGATTGATTCTGTGTAATTTGTAAAGAGCTAGAAACAAATGGTTATTCAGTGCTTTTTAGCTTTAAAAAGGTACCTAGAAACTTGAAAAAAATTATAAGGTTATATATTTTGAACTTGTCTAAATGATATATAACAATAAACATTAGTATCAGTCTAATATCTCACCAATATTTTGTCCCAGGTAATATGACAAAATAATTTGCGCTTTTTTGCTAAGTTACGCTGGTGCTACTAGACACTGTGTAGTGACTTCACTTGTGATGGACAGGATAATATCTAAAAGTGTTTTATCATTCCCATAATACAGAGCATGCCATCTCTTCCCAGAGTGCCTGGTTCCAATGGTCTGCATTCCCTTTTCCTCTGCAGATACAAAACTAACCAGAACTGCCACCCAGTGTTTACAGATTTCTACCCAGGCCTCTTCAGTTAATCACCCTACATTTGATTTTCTTGAGTCTTTTTATTCAAACAATGTGGTGACATTCTGAAGCAGAGGGCACCAGGGCAGGAAGCTGGATGCTCTCTAACTTGTGTAAACCCCCTCTCTATTGTCATAGGTACTTGTTCAAGAGACCTTTGAAGGTATGCATACTGTTATCTATTATGGCTGCACACGGAAGATCTCTGCAAAAAAGATATTTCCTAACATCCAACCAAGAATGATATTTGAATAATTTATATGTGTGTACTCGTCATAATGTTTCTCAGTGAAGAATATTTCTGGACCAGCTTTTACGTGACCCCTTAGAACTTTAAACACTTCCCTGAAGTTGACCTTTTGAAACTCTGATCATTCTCCATGGGTCTGAGCTCAAGTACCATCTATTAGTAACAGGGTGTGACCTCCTTGCTTGAATACAATAGTCTAAGTGAGGTCTCATCAAGGACTTGTACAATTGTAGCATAACATCTTTGTATACAAAGGCCCTTTTGATCATACCCAAGATTTTGTTAGCTCTCTCAGTGGCAGCTGCACATTCCTTCACCTTTAAGATCTTTCTTCTCAGACAGTGGATTATTGTATTCCATATGTGGGACAATGCACTTGTCTGGGTTGAATAACATCTGCCACTCAGTGGATCAGTCAAACATGGTTCTCAGGTCTTCCTGTAAGCAGACAGCATCATCAAATGAGGCTATTCTTCTGAACAATGAAGGGTTATCTGCAAACTTGGACACAGAGCTGATAATGCCAGTGTCAGTATCATTACTATACCAAGTGAATAACATAGGTCCCAGCACAGAACCCTGGGGCATACCACTCTTTAAAACATGCTGTATGTTTTTGCTTTCCTAGTCAACCTATTGTGGAGGTCCTTATCAGAGGCTTTATTAAAGTTAGTGGTTACTTCCAACAAGAACTGAAGTAAGTTTGAGAGGCAAGAACAACCACTTACAAATCCATGCTAACTGCATTTGAAAAGCTTGAAGCAGACCAAGCATGACATAATAGGCATCTTTCTGAGTTGCCTCAATTAATTAACTGATTGGCCTGTTTAACAGGTCTGTAATTTGATCTTAAGCTATGTGAGCCTTTCTTGAATAATGGAGATGCTTTGGCATTCTTTCATTCCATGGGGACTGCACTCTCTCTTATACTAATCTGAAAAATGACACTGAGAGGGAATCTGATCTCGTGTCATTTCCTAAAGAAAAGAAGAGTATAAACCATCAGCCTCAAGAGCTTTACCCCATTTAAGGTTTAACAGCTTCCTTAAGCACCAACTCAGGGGAGATGTCTAAGTAAAAGCTTTCAAAGGGTCAGATATGTCTTATAGGATTTCATCAATGAGTACAGAGCTTAAAGTATTCATCCAAAAGTGAGGGACTCTTTACATCAGCAATTACCTGCCAATATTGACAATCAGGGGACCAACTCTTTCTTTCACCCTTAACCTAGAATTATAATACTTGAAGAAAGATTTCCTATCCCTCTTGATAATTCCAGTTAGGTTTTTCTCAAACTTTCTCATCTTTCTACACTGCTTTGATGGCTTGTTATCTTTTATATTGTACATATTGTTCGTGCTCTCCAGATTGTCTGTATCTTTACCTTAAATAGTACTTCTTTGTGCTTTTTCTGCCTTTCTGTTGAACTATGGAGGTTGAACACCTAAAGCTTTCTTTAAACATGGAGGCCATTCATCAGGCTTTTTCATTCAACTTGATCTAGATACCTTCTCATGCCAATATAGTCTGCCTTGCTGTAGTCATTGTAGTTCTCAAGTTATTAACCTCCACAGTACGGATTATCTCACTAAAGGGCTTTCTAACAAAGTTAAACATTTATGGAGTTTAAGACAGGAATGGGTCCAGTATAGTCTCAATTTTTGAAGGCCCCATGACATGGGTCAGAGAAAGGCCTTGAGCGAGTTCTAAAAAGCATCAGCCTTCCACTTTAGTTTGAAGTGTCTCGGTTTATGGAACCATAGATAAAATCCCTAATAATCGCAGGCCTGTTCGATTAGTGTATGAAGATTCTAGTCATTAATACAATGCTTAATATAGTACATATGTTCAATCATCAAGCAACTCGGCCTCAAGGTTTTTACAAGCAGACTATCCCTCAGTTTACCCCTATACCTCTCATAGAGTATACTAGAGTAATAAAGTGCAATGTAACTTAGAAAAAAAAAACTTCGTTAGCTACTAACAGTCTGTAAAGTAATGAATTGTTCATATGAATAACAACTTAAGTATTCTGAATAATACTGGAACTTTATTCACCTATCATTAATATTATTCCTATTTTCTGAGTGGTGGATGAGGAACATATAACTTTGAGTCGCATACGTCCCAGTGTATTACGGTGAAATATGGACTTGATACATAAGCAGGAACTTTTTACGTCTTCTTTCAGCACATTCATCAATTTTCTCATTGTATATATCTATTTCTTCCGCAGTATACCTACCATTACTGTATGATATGTACTACTAAATATATATCCTCTAGACCAACCTATCATCTACCACGTGTCCATGTTAACATAATCTTAAAGACGCTTTTTTTCATGATTTCTTCAATATATATATATATATATATATATATATATATATATATATATATATATATATATATATATATATATATATATTCTACCTATCTGCTGAATCTGACTATACTACCATTTATTCATATCTAGGGTAGAATCTACAGTATTATTAACCGAGTATAAAAGAATGCAATGCACATCATTACCCTGCAACCATTGTTTGTGTATTATGTAGCACTTTCATTTGGCCTAGCCATTCTCACAATTTCTCTGAATTATCATCAGTAAATGGGTTATGGAAGAACCTACTGATAATAACTGAGGAGAATGCAAATATAAAATCAAGGTATTACATTTTATCATACGAAACGTGTTAGGCCATTGGCTTTTAGTTCCTCCGCAGGGAATAGTTTCCACGTAAAGTCGGCTTTTCCAATCCCCTATAATGTACGTTCCACCCATTTTCGCCGTTATTTTTGTGAATATCTAAATGATTATCAGTTCTTACAGAAGGTGTGAAGTACCTGCAATATGTACCAAAACTATATGAATTCAATTTACCCACTCAGAGTGTGATGAACTACCTTAAAAAGCCTTGAATCATTATTTTAGTTGGGTGGAAACACACTGGAAATATATGACAATCACAAATTACCATATTAATAACTTCCCCTATCATTCCTCGATTAATGTTTGGAACCGAAGTCCCTCGCGAGCACAGAATTCCATCTCTCTCTTCTAAATTCTAATGAATATGTAGATGATCATAATTCATGCATTAGGTACGAATTTACTAAGGAGAAGCGTGTAGAAATGATACTTGAAAAATACAATTTATGGAAATATTCACGTTGATAAGTTGTACGTTTTGAACTGCCAGTCGCGAGCAAAGTAAGTATTCTACTTTTCTTTTTTTTTTATTTAAACATGTGGTGAGGTTATATGTTAAAGCATACATTGAGTAGAAATCCGAAATGTGTAAACGGCCTTTTCTTAACCGTGTCACTTTCATGTGACACTTCGTTATTTTTCTGAATATGTAAATTATTGTTAGTTCATGAATCGGGGAAGAACCAACTGAAAGAAAAGAAAAGATGTATGAAAAATAAGATCCGTTGTACCATTGACCGAGTGCAAGTTGAATGCTTTGAATGGAAAACGAATCTGAAATTGGTAAAATTCCAATTTTTTCTTATCACTGAATATGGACAAAAGCATTAATTCACGTATTTGCTAAGAACCTGCCGAAGGGAATGGTTCATAGAAAATGAAAATGTAATATACTAATGAATCGCCGGTCATGAGACGGAGACTGTACTGAGAAATAATCTGTTTAAGCTATTTCTAATACTTTGTAGATAATTATTAATTCGTGCATTAAATAAGAAGCTTCTTAAAGGGAACATGAAGGAAAAATTATATGTACAGTTACTATATATATATATAATTCACCGTAGAAAATTGTATTAGTATTACTCGTTATCATTTACTAAGTTGAATGTTTTGACATGAAGGCGATCTTGAGATCCCGAACACTCGTGTTACATGTAGCACTTCCATTTGTACACATTCCCGTGTGAGTTATCAGTTTTTGAATTAGTTAAGAACCAACTGCAGAAAACTACATGGTCAACATATATTGAAAATCCAATTTATCGATTATGATTTGAATGTTCTGAACGGAGGACGAAATTGTCTCTCTCCTCTTTAGACATGCCCACATTCTAATATTCATCGCAACCCATATCTCTTTAACTGGAGAAAGTAGAATGAGAGAGGCGCAGATACTGATAAGTACAAGATGTTGTGGAGGAGTAAAGAGAAGAAAGGTAAAACTGGTGCTCTGTGGCACTGGTGCAGGAAGGCTGAGGCGGGTCCATAGTAATGGTGCATGAGTCCCTTGGTGCTGGTGAGGTTAGGCAGCAAAGTCTTTGAGAAATGTAAGTTGTTGCAGACAGGAGGAGGCATTGCCAAGGTACCGAAGTTGTACATCCATAAGGAAGAAGAGTCCTGCAATTAAGATATTGCAGATATGATGGCGAGGTTTTATGGACCTACTGCTAAGGGGGAAAAGGAACCGGAGTTTCCAATGAATGAGGTTGTGAATGTGAAATTGTTACAAGGGAGGGAATGAACCACAGTCACATGACAGGAGATATGTTCAGGCGCAGGAAGAACACAATTATATAAGAGCATCCATTCCCGGTGGAGTTGACCTAGATGTATCTAAAGCTTTTGATAGAGTGTGGCATCGGGATCTCATCTCTACCTCTGATATTATAAATGTGTCCACATTCTACTGATAGACGTATGCGTATTCAGTCCATTAACATTTTTTTTCCCGGCCAGGTTGCCCAAGTTCGGTCATGCGCTGCCGATCAGTTGCTAGAGCAGACTGGAACAATTTTAATATTTCCGTAGTGCGTGATGCCCATTAGTTTGATTTTATTAGTGAAATATTATTATGTGAGTTGCAGATCATTATATTAGGCGACATCTCTGTTTCAGATAAGCTGGGTCATGTTACTGCGTCAATTAAACCGATAAGGACTCATGGTGGTTCCAAGAATTGCTGAATAGTTTTATTTTTCCACAGTGTCGGGCCAAGCATGTCGAAAATAAAGCTGTAACATCAATCAGTAGAAACTGTGAGCCATTTTTGTTCGAATTTCCCTCCAGAAATGTTGGTATTAGAAATACTGATACGTTCGAGATGGTGACTTCTTTGAATGTCATGAACATTGATGGAAGAGTTTTTAGTATGGGAGTTGCTTAAGTCTGCAGATAGATACTGGATCCCGCCATAGACGTGAGGTGGCTCAAGATCCCCGAACTGTACATTCTCTTGTGAAAATGCTTTTAAATGCTTACTGAAAAGCAAACCACATTTGGGGCCTCCGTCTTCCCTCTTCGCCTCGTCTACGAAAATCAGAGAATTGATGCTATAGAATTTGAACTTCATTAATAATTTTGCACGGTTGATTAATTACCAAGAAAATGCAATATATAAATATTTATTTTTTATCGGTAAGATTTGTCTCCGTAACCTGTGGTACGAGTCTACAATATGGTTACATTTCCTTTTTGTTATAGGAATGAAATGAGTGGAGGAGAGGTGGGGGGCAAACCTTTTGAAAAAAGCTGACAGTAGAGGGATGTCTTACTTCAAGTCATAGAAAAGATGTTAATAGTCATATGAATCACTTATTCGTTAAATTTTTTCCACTCTTATTTAGAATACTTAAGGCAGCTCGAGAGAACTGAGAATCCATCACTTTCACAGCACGATTCTTGACTTAATAAGAAAAGGCCATTGTGTCTGGAAAGTGTACATACGGACAGAAATTTACAACTGAGTAAGCATAATAAGATTTGTCCTAACAGAACGTTCGATTCGTGGCTTAGTGGAACTGGTTGCCATCGCAGTTGTTTCTTCCGCATTCCGTATGACAGAGTTCGAACCCTGGGCAAACGTACGCTAAAGATATATCATCACCAATAACCCAATCGGTCGTTTACGCTATGATTAAGATGTTTGTTCTCCCATGATATATTGAATTCCATGAAAGCATGTGAGATAAAGTGAAATCACTTGGCTTCGATCGTGCATTATTTTTTTTTCATGAAAGTGAACAACCTTACCCTTAATGAAAGGTTGAGCAAAACTAGCCTTGGTTTAGCTACATACCTGTCACCGTGAATTGCGCTTTTCTTACGTGGAGTTCGAATCCTAGCAGTGACGTCAATTGAATTAATCATTGCAATTATTAATTCATCATGCTGTTCTTTGTATATTAAGCTTGCGGACCAATACAATCAACATAACACATGTTGTAGGAACTGTCATGTAGTCTAAAATCGAACTTAATGGCTTCCTAAGCATAAGAAGCGTGTAAGCTTGCTTTCACACGAAATTCAGCCATTCTCCGTGTGGTCTAGGGAACTAGGGAAATTATAAACTAATATCGGAACGAAATCCAGTGAAATTATTTCATCAAATATACACCAACTATTTGACTGAAGCAGTAATAATTCTAAATTCACCATGATATGCATTTTTATGTATACATCATTAACTCGTTATAAATTTTCAAACTTGATGGTGTCATTCCAAATATATGTATTTATAGAGCCCTGAAAAAGATAATTTTCTAATCATTATCAATACCTAGACATTCTTGGCCTTCGGATTGTTGAAAGCTAGTGGAATTCGCTTGAAAATAAAGCAAAGTGGAACGTGACTTGAGTGGAAGTGTGATTTATCAGCGCAGTGTAAGGCGGCTGAGCCAAGGGAGAGTGATACTTGCAGTGGAGGTGAGGATTCAAGAATTCACCACTTGCACAATCTCAGTTTGTACCTACTGCATTTGGATTTTGGAGATGTCCTACATGTTTTTGGAACACACACACACACACACACATATTTTTTCATGCTACTAGCCATTTCCCGCGTTAGTGAGGTAGCGGTTAAGAACAGAGGACTGAGCCTTTGAGGGAATATCCTCACCTGGTCCCCTTCTCCGTTCCTCCTTTTGGAAAAAAAAAAAAAAAAGCAGGAAATAGCAAGCATGCGAAAAAAGAAACTCATATAGAATCACCCTAGACCAATTTCAATGAGAGTCTTAGCGTTACCCAAGACGGTTGCAAAGGTAGACTTCCTCAGAGAGAAGTTTTGGATTGCACTCCAAATAATACAGCCTAGCATTGTAACCTCGAGCTGGCGGAGTCCAATAACACACACACACACACACACATATATATATATATATATATATATATATATATATATATATATATATATATATATATATATTCTACCATTGCTACTGTAGGTAGTTCACTCAACTGCAAGACTGATCGACGCACAGTTGATTTTTTTTACATTGAACAAAGTTTTCATGTCAAAATCATTTATCCTAAAAGTTCTTACTATACAAGGGAAACATCCGGTGCTGGCCGTCCCATTACCAGATTTCACAGTACATGTGTGCTGAGAGCCTTGCTAGCGGATGCCACAGTGATATCACAGTAATCGGCGCGGGTAGTTTGGTCAGCAGGATATTTCACTGTAGACAGTGAAGGGGAATACGACCAGGACTCGCATCAATCAACACTAGTTGTCATTTTAGGGAATCAAGATGGCAACAGATATTACGGAAGTTGGTGGTGGGATCGGACCATTACTAGATCGTGCAGGGGGGGTATTGGGTCGGCCCAGAATTTATATTTCACAGTGGTAGATGTGAAAGGGATATTCGTATAGCACCAGTTTTCACAGTAGTTGGTGTGGGGAGTCTAGCTAGCAACAAATAGCACATTAGATGTTCTAAAGTGTCCAGCTAACAACAGATCATACATTGTTCGGTGCTGGGAGAGAGGACAATTGTCATCAGTTCTTATAGTAGTCAGTGTTGGGGAGGCCGAATAGCAGCAGCCAGTGTTTAGACTAAGGCCAGCACCAGGTCTCAGCACATTGGTATGGAATTCGAAGGTGCTGACGGTGGTCAGTACGAGAGCTACTCGTAGCAATAAAGGCAACGGGTTGATAACACCACTCTGCACTACAGGCAGCTTGTGGTGGATTAGAGAAATCTTTGCAGTACATGGAGCATATAATTCATTTCATTTACAGCTGAAATGCAAGCGGCATACAGTTGATGGCAAATTAGCCAGCAAATGAATGATGGCAACAATAACATAGTGCAAAACAGACTGCATGTGATTGATATACAGGCAATATATAGTTGATTCCATCATTAGTATGAAGCCATAGATACAACGTATTGGTGATAGCAACAAAATCTACGGATGCGTATGCACGATGCAGTACAGAATTTATAAGATGAATATCATAGAGCACCAATATAATTCGTATACATGGGTCACATGCAGTGTGAGAATGTGTGTGGTCTTAGAATGATCTTTCAACACCCGTAGAAGGCGCTAAAAGTGTTTCGGTTGGTGAATGTAACTGAGGTTGACAGCCTTAATGACCTTGGCCATATGTAAGGTTGTCGACGTGTCCTCGTTACGTTGCAGGCAGCATGTGGTGATTGGTGCCGACAACAGCAGTCGTCACCTCAAACTACGTCATCTTCCTACGTCACAGGCATTTGTATGGCTGGTAACAACAATTCCGTGTCATCTGACAGGACACGGTTGATGGGAGCATCAGTACATTCATTGCTTTCATGGCTGATGGCAATGATATTATGATGCAACAAAGACAGAGTATGGAAGATGAAAAAAGATTATTCAACAGAGACAAATCTTAGGTGATGGTAGCAGCAATGAGATGTAATACATGCAACGTTTGGTTGGATGACAGCATCAATACAGCATAGGCAGCAATGGTTTCATGGCTACAATGCAAAATAGGCATTGCAATTTAGTTTGTAATTCATAATGCATACAGGTGATTGCAATTATACTTTGCAACCTAGCTATGTGCATGTGATTGCAACAATATGATGCAATACTTGGTTAAAGATGGCTGTAGGGTTAAACAATCTCAACAGATGGCAGCACAAACCATCGTCAGACACGTTTACTCGCCATATTGACAAACTTACTACGCCTATTTGTTTTATAATCCCATACGGTGCGACAGGAAACGTTATTGCATAGGTAAGCTCTAATATTTATTTGTTCAAATTACTAGAAAGGTATATACAGGCTTAGTTTGTTTGTGTGATGGAGATTCGATTGGTGGGCGTAGTAGCTTAGTTTGGCTAGGAGTACCACTGCTGGTGCCTTGATAGGTGTGGGTTCGAATCCCTGCATGAGAGGAAGCATGTGAAGTGTGTATCCAACTCGTTTGAAATTGATTGTGAGCATGATGCTACTCACATATGTAAAAAGTTCTTGTCCAAGAAGAAGAGACATCTGTTGTAAGCGGGCTTTTGTGATTTTGACACGGAGTCGGCATTTGGGGAATAACATGTAAGTTAAGATAACAATATCTGATTATTTTTTTGCCTTATGTTTATCAAAGCAGACTCAGTTAAGGAAACATTGAGTTGTTCATGCTTTGTGGCAAGAAATGTATGGCAAATGCATTGAGAGGTGTCTTATGTATCGATATACAATGACATAATATGGCGTAACTGCCTTCCAGTTTGGGTAAGAAATTGTACAGTGATGAGAAAGATGAGCTTTCCTTAATATCTTTAATTTTTATATATTATTTTCACTATGTTACGTTAGTAGGTAAAATTAAAGGAAAACTGCCTCCTGACTGGAGAATCTCTGGCTCATTATTTCTCACGGTTAAATATATGGTGTTTGAAAGTACATGATGCCATAAAGCAATTACTTGACCTTTTCAGGAAAGGTGCTGTCTGCTCACCTTTTAATTTAGCAAAATTCCGTCAGGATATCGGTTAGGCATTGTATTCCTTGGTATGAAATCATGATCTGGAATACTACCTAATTTTGTTATGCTTAGTTATTAATCAACACATGTCTTAACCGTAGGAAATTTATTGATTTTGTTTTGCAATGATAGCAAATTTTGTTTTGAATGAGACTTGAGGAGAGAGAGAGAGATGTAGAGAATTATATGTATGTCTAGTTGAGCTCCGCATCGCTAAATATTCTGCTTTGCTGGTGTAGTGTTCAGAGAATATATAATAACAGTTGTGTAGCATGATATGGATCCTCATGTATTAATGAATAACATTAGATAAGATGAAAGTAATGATAAGTCTGTATATTAGTGAAAATACAAGGTTGATTAATGTATTTTTAGGTTAGAGAGAATCAAGAGAATGTAAACCTCACTTAATAGTTAGGTGCATAATAGAAATATACCAGAATCTAATTGATAACTGCTTGGGGTTACATAGGTGTTTGGTCGTCTGTTTTGGGGCATTCAGTGTCATTAGCTTGATGCACCATGCTGGGTGTGGCTGCTATATTATTTGTTTAATACTGAACAGAATGATAAATGTCGACTGCTAGGGGGAATAAGTGGAGTATTCAGTTTTACTTTTGCCAGTGTCACTTTAACACCTTTTTCCCTGCTTCCTTATGTAATGTTGCACAGTAATATACAATGCTGAATGTCATCTCAGCTCTTATATATTATGTAAACAATATATAAGTAGTGCATACGAAAATAATTCAATATCCAAACGTAATAGCAGTGCAGAGATAAACTAGACTTTTTCCTAATGAATTTGAAATCGATTGTGGTGAGGGTTGTGCATCTTGAAAATATGGCATTGATTGTGGTATATATATGCGGAACACTTGGAGAAATCATTAGAACCTATGAGACCACAGCTAATATTACCTAGCAGCCAAAATTCCTTTCATTTTGACACTTGATGAATGTGTTAATTATGGTTGTGTATACAAATTCAGTTTTTGGTCAATCTTTGTTTACATCAACAAATTGTGTTCTGTTTCTTTTCTATGGTTGCCGCAGGATGCAGCTGAGACAGCATTATGTAGTTTTTAGCTTTAACACTGAAAAGATTGGAATTCATCGGCTGCCAGGTGGACTTAGATGAGGTTTTTGAGGCTTCAGTTGTAGAGATACTTCACCTATTCTTAAGTGCCCTTGTGAGCCAGATCTATAAGCACTAACACTCACCTCTCAAACCTAATTTCAGTTTTACTCCATATTCCTCTCATATTCCAGCAACTTTTAGGTCTTTGCTTCACACTGACCCCTGACTACCAGTAAGATTTTCCCAAACTATTCTTAGCCCCTCACTCTTGATGTTTTGTTTCAATCAGAGCTAGAAAGTCCAGGTTCCTTTCTTCAAACATAGCTCTGTACCTATATTTTTCTTCACTTGTTTGTTATATCCACACACAGTCAGACTCCTCAGTCTGAACCTTTGAGGAGGATGAGCACTCCCTGCTTGGTACCTTCTTTAGTTACAGTTTATAGAAATTGAAACACAAGAAGGGAAGGGTTTCTAGCCTCTCCACTCCTACCCATCTTAGTCATACCATTTCCAGACACCCTCTTCTCCTCTCTCAACCACACTCTTTTCATTACCACAGATCTCTCTTACACTTTCATTACTTTCTCAATCAAATCACATCCACCCTCCTCCACACAGTCCTATCTAAAGGCCATGCCTCACAGCCATATGATTTTGTTGGAACCACTATTCCTCCAAATATACCCAATTTTGCTCTCCAAGATAATATTCTCTCTTTCTACACATTCTTCATTGCTCTCAGAATCTTTGCTCCCTCCCCTTCCCTATGACACTTCTGCTTACATGGTTCCATTCACTGCTAAGTCCACTCCCAGATATCTGATGCATTTCACTACCTTCAATTTTTCTCCATTCAAAATTACATCCCAGCTATCTGGTCCCTCAACATGCTGTACATCCCAACTGGTCCCTCTACCTTGCTGAACATAATAACCTTGCACTTATTCACATTTACTCTCAACTCTCCCCTTTCACACACTTTTCCAAACTCACTCACCAACTTCTGCAGTTTTTCACTAGAATCAGCCACTAGTGCCATATCATTGGTGAACACCAGCTGACTCACATCCCAGGCCCTTGCACCCCCAGCAGACTGCATACTCACCCCTCTCTCCAAAACTCTTGCATTTACCTCCCAAACCACCCCATCCATAGATAAACAACCATGGTGACATCACACACTCTGGGTGCAGACCGACCTTTACTGGTAACCAATCACTCTCCTCTATTCCTGCTCATGCACATGCCTTACACCCTTGATAAAGAGTTCTCTGCTTTTAGCAGCTTACCTTCCACACCATATATTCTTAAGACCTTCCATGAAGCATCTCTATCAGCCTATCATATGCCTTTTCCAGATCCATATTTTTGTTTTTTTTATACTATTCGCCATTTCCCGTGATAGCGAGGTAGCGTTAAGAACAGAGGACTGGGCCTTTGAGGGAATATCCTCACCTGGCCCTGCGTTTTGTAAAAGGCGACTGAAAGGGGAGGGAGCAAGGGGCTGGAAATCCTGCCCTCCAGTTTTTACTTTTCCCAAAGAAGGAACAGAGTAGGGGTCCAGGTGAGGATTTTCCCCACTCAGGCTCAGTTCTCTTTTCTTAATGCTACCTCACTAATGCGGGAAATGGCAATTATGTATTAAATATATATATATATATATATATATATATATATATATATATATATATATCATCACATGTTTACCAAATGGCGTCCTAGCTTCATCTCTTCGATGTATATCAACTGACTGTTATATTCCTCTCTTGTGTCTCCCCTGATGATGTGATTATTACACGAAAGTGCACTTGGGAACTTTTTGTGTTTCATTTTCCCCGTGGACTCATAGGAATATATATATATATATATATATATATATATATATATATATATATATATATATATATATGTGTGTGTGTGTGTGTGTGTGATCAGGGCCTGAACATGCAGGAGGGTGAAAGGCGTGCAAGGAATAGAGTGAATTGGAATGATGTGGTATATCGGGGTCGACGTGCTGTCAATGGATTGAACCAGGGCATGTGAAGCGTCTGGGGTAAACCATGGAAAATTCTGTGAGGCCTGGATGTGGAAAGGGAGCTGTGGTTTCGGTGCATTATTACATGACAGCTAGAGACACTGTGAATGAATGGGGCCTTTGTTGTCTTTTCCTAGCGCTACCTCGCACACATGAGGGGGGAGGGGGTTGTTATTCCATGTGTGGCGAGGTGGCGATGGGAATAGATAAAGGCAGACTGTATGAATTATGTACTTGTGTATATATGTATATGTTTTTGTGTGTATATATATGTGTACATTGAGATGTATAGGTATGTATATTTGCGTGTGTGGATGTGTATGTATATACATGTGTATGTGGGTGGGTTGGGCCATTCTTTCGTCTGTTTCCGTGCGCTACCTCGCTAACGCGGGAGACAGCGACAAAGCAAAATAAAAAAAATTATAATATATATATATATATATATATATATATATATTTATGTATGTATACGTAGAAAAGCAAATGGATTTGTATGTAGCATTTATGGATCCAGAGAAGGCATATGATAGAGTTGATAGAGATGCTCTGTGGAAGGTATTAAGAATATATGGTGTGGGAGGCAAGTTGTCAGAAGCAGTGAAAAGTTTTTATAGAGGATGTAAGGCATGTGTACGTGTAGGAAGAGAGGAAAGTGATTGGTTCTCAGTGAATGTAGGTTAGTGGCAGGGATGTGTGATGTCTCCATGGTTGTTTAATTTGTTTATGGATGGGGTTGTTAGGGAGGTGAATGCAAGAGTTTTGGAAAGAGGGGCAAGTATGCAGTCTGTTGTGGATGAGAGAGCTTGGGAAGTGAGTCATTGTTGTTCGCTGATGATACAGCGCTGGTGGCCGATTCATGTGAGAAACTGCAGAAGCTAGTGACTGAGTTTGGTAAAGTGTGTGAAAGAAGAAAGCTGAGGGTAAATGTGAATAAGAGCAAGGTTATTAGGTACAGTAGGGTTGAGGGTCAAGTCAATTGGGAGGTAAGTTTGAATGGAGAAAAACTGGAGGAAGTGAAGTGTTTTAGATATCTGGGAGTGGATTTGGCAACGGATGGAACCATGGAGGCGGAAGTGAATCATAGGGTGGGGGAGGGGCGAAAATTCTGGGAGCCTTGAAGAATGTGTGGAAGTCGAGAACATTATCTTGGAAAGCAAAAATGGGTATGTTTGAAGGAATAGTGGTCCCAACAATGTTATATGGTTGCGAGGCGTGGGCTAAGGATAGAGTTGTGCGAAAGAGGGTGGATGTGCTGGAAATGAGATGTTTGAGGATAATATGTGGTGTGAGGTGGTTTGATCAAGTAAGTAATAATAGGGTAAGGGAGATGTGTGGTAATAAAAAGAGTGTGGTTGAGAGAGCAGAAGAGGGTGTTTTGAAATGGTTTGGTCACATGGAGAGAATGAGAGAGGAAAGATTGACCAAGAGGATATATGTGTCAGAGGTGGAGGGAATGAGAAGTGGGAGACCAAATTGGAGGTGGAAAGATGGAGTGAAAAAGATTTTGAGTGATCAGGGCCTGAACATGCAGGAGGGTGAAAGGCATACAAGGAATAGAGTGAATTGGAATGATGTGCTATACCGGGGTCAACGTGCTGTCAATGGATTGAACCAGGGCATGTGAAGTGTCTGGGGTAAACCATGGAAAGTTCTGTGGGACTGGATGTGGAAAGGGAGCTGTGGTTTCGGTGCATTATTACATGACAGCTAGAGACTGAGTGTGAACGCATGGGGCCTTTGTTGTCTTTTCTAGCACTACCTCGCACACATGAGGGTGGAGGGGGTTGTTATTTCATGTGTGGCAGGATGGCGATGGGAATGAACAAGGGCAGACAGCATGAATTATGTACTTGTGTATATATGTATATGTCTGTGTGTGTATATATATGTATACGCTGAGATGTATAGGTATGTATATTTGCGTGTGTGGACGTGTATGTATATACATGTGTATGCGGGAGGGTTGGGCCATTCTTTCGTCTGTTTCCTTGCACTGCCTCGCTAATGCGGGAGACAGCGACAAAGCAAAATTAAAATATATGTAGTTTTGCACTAAGAACAAAGAAATGTTCTCATTTACTCATTTATTTTCTAGCTGTCATGTGTAATGCACCAATACCACAGCCCCTTATCTATTACCAGGCCCGATGGACCATTTTGTGGTTAACCCTGACCACTTCATATATCCTAGTTTAGTTCATTAACAGCACATCATGCTGTGTATACCACATTGCTCCATGTCACTCTATTCTGTGCATGTTACACTTTACAGCATGTTCAGGGCACTAGCTCTCAAAATGTTTTTCATTCCTTCCTTTCTACTCAAATTCAGTCTTCTGATACTTATATCCTCATTGTCAGCCTCTTCTCATATGTGTATATCCTTACCTACTTCCTTGTACAGAAGTCCTTTGTACTGTAATGAACCTCCCTTAGCACTTAGGAAGCCAGCCACATATTTCCACTGGGTGGGACACAAGTCACAAAGTGCATTGATGAGTATATATATCAGGATCAAACAAAATAGTTTTTAATTGCACATGTCCAAGCATTGTTATATATAGTATACCAGAACCAGCACTTACCAACCACAGCTGATTCCCACATGGCTTCATATGCTCAGGTTCAGTTCATTGACAGCATTTTACTCTCCGTATATCACAGTGATTCATTTAATTCAAACTCAAGCATGCCTTTGAACCCTCCTAAATGTTCAGGCACCAGTATCTCCAACCTTCCATCTCCTTCATAGTCACCTCCCCATTGCTCCCTCCACTTCTGACTCATAGATCCTCATAGTCAGTCAGTCAGTCTTTGTTTATCCTATACATATCTGAAACCACTTGAGGGCCACATGATCAGCTCTCATTGTTAGATTTAACTTAGTATTGTATTTTTGCATTTAATTTACCTTAAGACAAAATCATGCTTCTTTGCAGAGAATGGATGAAGACAATAAAATGGCTGAACCAGGACCTAGTACTGGGTGTTCCAATGACAGAAGTGGGATTCCTGTTTGCACTACACATCATCGAGATATTATACCTCCATCCAGGCCAAGAGATGAGGTAATTTTGAGTTGTGCTCAAAGTGGGATTTTGATGGTATCTGTAGGGATTCTGTGACCATTTACACAGATTAGGTTGTGGTTGTCCTTTTTGATTAATAGTATCTGTAAGGATTCTCTGACATTTTTGTATTTTTTTAATGTCTTCCTTAGATATCTCAACATTTTCTAAAGCCTCCTCCTCCTCCTTCCCCCATTTTATCTCTGTCTTCACTTGTGTAAACACTTTTAACTTGTTGTTTAATCCCTCTCATATCCTTACATTATCCTCTACTATTTTTCCCTTTGAATTCTTTAGTCTGATTAGCTGCTCTTTGACTGACAATCTGCTTCTGACAGATTTATGGAAAAGTTTTGGTTTTTCACCTGCCTTATCCACAACATTCTTATCAAGGTTTCTCTGTTCTTCTTTTCTTATCTTGTTGTACTCATTCTTTGCTCCCTTATACCTTGCAAAAGCTGGCTGGCTGGATCGTTGCCTTTATCTCTTTGCTCCCTTTGTTTTTGACATCTTTCATTAAACCATACTACTCTCTTCTAAACCTTTTTTCTGTATTTAAGGCTAGAGGTGCACCTGTTCTTAGTCCTTCATGTTAAGTTTCACTACAATACCCTGGTTCTGGGCTAATCATCTCCATAACCCAGTCTATGTTACTTGAGAAATGTGTAAGTTCTGTGTAGTTTCCATGATTATAACTCTTCTTCAAGTCCTGTCTCACCTCTGCTCTTTTAACTTCCCTGCTTACCAAATGATCAAACTTAACCATTACATGATCAGTTTTTCCAAGTGGTGTATCATATATAATATCTTTATATCTGTGCTAGACTTTGTGAAGATAAGATTAAGTAATGAGGGTAAATCTGTCCCTTTCATCATAGTGTGTTCACCAACATGCTGTTTAAGGAAGTGTTCTTGTACACACTCTAGGAACTTTTGAATCCTACTAGTTTGTCTCTTTGAAATTGAAATCTTCCGTTATCAACCCTTTCCCTTCTCTAAGAAGTGCTTAATTTCCTGTTTGTGTGTTTGTGTAGTGACCCTTTTTTATCAGTGTCATTGTGTGTGTGTGTATAGGTGGCCTGCTTTTATTAGTAAATTGGTAATTACCTATTTGTAATTGATAGAAATGACTGAAAGACAGTGCTTTATTATCTTCATAAGAAAGGGAAAATGTGAGTAAGGAACAAGTGATAGATATAGAAAAGAATGTGTTATATTCATAATTATATTAAGGGAGAATGAGACAAGATGCATATTATAGGGTAATCCTAACTCTCAGGGTCAGTGACCTTCCTCCTCTTTGAAAATATTTCTTATTATGATGGACATAGTGACTAAATACAAATGTCAGTATCTATCTCTTCCTATGTAATCAAAACTTAATGGAAGTCGAAAACCATATTTATAGGTACTCTTGGATTCTGGGTCACTCCTTCATGAAATAACCTCTCTTCCCCACTCAAAAAAGTGACTACTTAGGCTTATGTACTTTCAAGAGGTATGAAGACAACTGTAACAGTGACAATAACCATGAGAGATTGATGTTTTGATGGATAGATAACCATGAAAGATAAATGTTTTGAATAACCATGAAAGATAAATGTTCTGATGAATAAGTAGTTCCTATTGACAGTCACAGAAGTGGTTCTGAAGGTATTTCTGTAAACATTCAGGTAGGACTGTCTGTAAAGTGCTTCTCTAGGACACAAGCAAGGCTAATGGTCCTGATGACATCCATCCCCATTTACTTAATGAGTGTGCCTCTTAACTTGCTCTTAAAATTGCTTGTTTGCTCTGTTTCTGTTTGAAAACTAGAACTTTCCCTTATTTTTGTAAACATGCTTAGGTACATCCCTTCCTTAGGAAGGGTTCCTGTTCTAACCCCTCTCAAGCATTGTATTGTTGCTTTGACACCTGCCACTTCCACAGTCTTTAAATCCCTCCTCTTTAGATTTTCTACTGTCCTTTCTTTGATCACCAGAATGGCTTCCATAAGGCAAGATCCATTGGTTATATTCTTTCCTAATGTCTGGTCATCATCCTGTGCAGGTGCCCTTGACATATCCAAAGCATTTGGCAGGGTGTGGCATCAGGGTCTCATCTCTTATGCTCCCCTCTTTTGGCTTCCTTCCCTCACTCTGTGTCCTTATATCCTTTGCTTCCTCTCTGGCTGCTCTGTCTGCATGTTTGTTGATGGATTAACCTCCACTCCTTTCTCCATCTTTGTTCTGTCCTGTCTTTGACACTTTTTTCCTTTTTATCATCGATTTCCATTTTTCCAAAAATAATTCAGTACTTTTAAATGCTGATGACAACACTACAATCCTCCATGTCCTTCAATTCTGCTAGTTCTTCTCTCACTCAGTCTGCATCTTGTCTTGACAACTTCCTTAATAAGCTCAGACTTGGATAGGATATCTTCATGGGATGGATGAAATCTGATTAAGTTTAATGCTTCCAGGACCCAGTTTATGCCCACTTCTCCATAGAAAATTCATCACAACTTTCCTTTTTCCTTTAACAGTTCTGTAATTCCACCTCTTGACTCAGTGAACATGCTTGGTATTTCTGTAACATCCACTCTAACTTGGGAACCCCATACTATGGAAATAGCTAAGTTTGCCACTAAGGAACTGGTCATCCAGTTGTTAAAATTTCTTTTCATCTGGACAATTTGTGCAAAGGATTGATCCATCCTTGTGTGGAGTTTTACTTTCACATCTAAGGTGGCTCTAGCTCTGCATCCTTACTTGACTGAGTTGAGTCGAAAGTAGTTGGACAGATAAACTCTCCCATGTAACTTCAAAACTTGACCCTCTTGCCCTATGCAGCAATATTATGTCACCTTCCCTCTTCTACAGATATTACTTCGGTTTTTGCTTCTAAGAGCTGGTTGCATGTGTGCCCCCACCACTAGCTAGACCATGCAATACTCAGCAAGCTACTGCATCACATAATTTTTGTGTCGCCATTGGCAACCAAGGGTGGGATGTTTTGATAACTGTTTCTTTCTCTGCACATCAAAGCTTTGAAACTCTCAACCCTGTTATGTCATTCCCAATAACTATGACCTGGCACAATTTAAAAGATGTTTTTTTTCACTTCCTCCAAAATTTGTAAATACTTTACCTTGTCTCTTATTATTTTCTTTCATTAACCTCTATATATTTCATTTAAAGCCCAGCCTTGATATGGACTTTTGTCTGTAACTGGGGCCTCCACTGAAAAAAACTGATTCATTTCCCAAACCTGCTCATCTACAACAGGCTGTACATTTGTGCCTCTCTCCAAAACACTTGCATTTACCTCTCTCACCACCCCATCTTTAAACATGTTAAACAGCTATGGTGACATCACACACAATTGCCACAGGTTAATTTTCATGTGGAACTTCTCACTTTTGTCTTTTCCCATTTGTACACATGCCTTATAAATATGATAAAAACTACACAGTGCTTCTTCTAAAAGCTTTCCTTCTACACCATATATTATTATTATTATTATTATCATTATTATTATTATTATTATTATTATTATTGTTATTATTATTATTTTCATTATTTTCATCTTTTTTGTAGGGAAGTGATTCCGAGTATGGTGTCCGGCGAAGTATAAGCTGTGAGCAGTTGGCTACTTGGAACTCACAGTTATATGAAAAAAATTATGTAATTTGTCCTCTCCCTAATTGTGGCCTCATGTTCCATGGGGCTCCACAGATCCAAAATCACTATGTTAATTGTACTGGGGTAAGTAATTTCTGTAATGCTTTGTTTTGTATTATTCCATTAGTATCCATTTAAGCCTATACTATACAGCATGATAGAGGGAATGGGTGTCAGATATTAGATATATAGATGAATAGAAATCTTTACACCTTGAGCCAAACATACATTGAAAATCCTTAATTACCATTCAATAACACTGTCACCCCATTTCGTAAGAAGCTCATCTCTGATCCAATTCACTCCAGCTGATGTGCCACACATCTGATGCATGGCTTTTACCACCCCTTATCTTTTTGATAAACCTTTCACTGTGACAGTCTTGCCCTGTATACCTCAACGTCCCAAACACCCCACACCTGTTACCCTAACATCTTTCAGTTTAAACTGTCCTTCAGAAAATTCACATGCTTTTGATTGGATTTTTTTGTCATTACCTTTTTAATGTTATATGTAATATCTTATGCAACATATTCTTTTGTTTACTTAACTTTATCATTTTTTATCACTTTTTTAGTGCTCTTTGTATACCACATATATTTTGTATACTATATTTTATCATCGCTTGTTTATTAGTCATATCTTTTACATCTTATACTTCTTGTGTCTAGTTCTTGTCTTAAATTTTATTCTGTAATAACTCATCTGCTCAGAGGTATGACGGTGCTGTTCTGAAGTGTGTCCATTGCCAAGCCGTAGTAGCAGCAGATCATATGTATCAACACATGAAAGCCATGCATCACTCAGAGCCATCTCCTCATCTAAGCAGTGATTCTGGCAGTAGTGAGGTTGCAAGAGTAACAGGCATCATAGAAGGAGGAGGAAGGTCTAATCAGAAGAGTGGAAGGTTTCTATTAGGGTCAGTGGCTGTCCCACCTGGAGCATCAACAATAGTGAGTTGTTTTTACAGTGCTCGTATAATGGACTTTGATGCTCATGTCGTTGCATGAATAATTTTACATCTTTGCCATTTTCTCTCCTATTCATACCATACCATTATTCCATCCCTCACTTGTTCATTCATCTCTCAATGCTTTTTTTGATTATTGATCTCATTCCTCACACTTATCTGTGTTCTAGCTTGGTGAGCTCTGGGTAAATCATATTCAGCTTTTTGTGTTCTGCTCAGAGTGGGGTGCCTAAATGTGTGTGGATGTAACCAAGATGTGAAAAAAGGAGAGATAGGTAGTATGTTTGAGGAAAGGAACCTGGATGTTTTGGCTCTGAGTGAAACGAAGCTCAAGGGTAAAGGGGAAGAGTGGTTTGGAAATGTCTGGGGAGTGAAGTCAGGGGTTAGTGAGAGGACAAGAGCAAGGGAAGGAGTAGCAATACTCCTGAAACAGGAGTTGTGGGAGTATGTGATAGAATGTAAGAAAGTAAATTCTCGATTAATATGGGTAAAATTGAAAGTTGATGGAGAGAGGTGGGTGATTATTAGTGCATATGCACCTGGGCATGAGAAGAAAGTTCATGAGAGGCAAGTGTTTTGGGAGCAGCTAAATGAGTGTGTTAGCGGTTTTGATGCACGAGACCGGGTTATAGTGATGGGTGATTTGAATGCAAAGGTGAGTAATGTGGCAGTTGAGGGAATAATTGGTATGCATGGGGTGTTCAGTGTTGTAAATGGAAATGGTGAAGAGCTTGTAGATTTATGTGCTGAAAAAGGACTGATGATTGGGAATACCTGGTTTAAAAAGCGAGATATACATAAGTATACTTATGTAAGTAGGAGAGATGGCCAGAGAGCGTTATTGGATTACGTGTTAATTGACAGGCGTGCGAAAGAGAGACTTTTGGATGTTAATGTGCTGAGAGGTGCTACTGGAGGGATGTCTGATCATTATCTTGTGGAGGCTAAGGTGAAGATTAGTATGGGTTTTCAGAAAAGAGGAGTGAATGTTGGGGTGAAGAAGGTGGTGAGAGTAAGTGAGCTTGGGAAGGAGACCTGTGTGGGGAAGTACCAGGAGAGACTGTGTACAGAATGGAAAAAGGTGAGAACAATGGAAGTAAGGGGAGTGGGGGAGGAGTGGGATGTATTTAGGGAATCAGTGATGGATTGCGCAAAAGATGCTTGTGGCATGAGAAGAGTGGGAGGTGGGCTGTTTAGAAAGGGTAGTGAGTGGTGGGATGAAGAAGTAAGAGTATTAGTGAAAGAGAAGAGAGAGGCATTTGGACGATTTTTGCAGGGAAAAAATGCAATTGAGTGGGAGATGTATAAAAGAAAGAGACAGGAGGTCAAGAGAAAGGTGCAAGAGGTGAAAAAAAGGGCAAATGAGAGTTGGGGTGAGAGACTATCAGTAAATTTTAGGGAGAATAAAAAGATGTTCTGGAAGGAGGTAAATAGGGTGCGTAAGACAAGGGAGCAAATGGGAACTTCAGTGAAGGGCGTAAATGGGGAGGTGATAACAAGTAGCGGTGATGTGAGAAGGAGATGGAATGAGTATTTTGAAGGTCTGTTGAATGTGTCTGATGACAGAGTGGCAGATATAGGGTGTTTTGGTCGAGGTGGTGTGCAAAGTGAGAGGGTTAGGGAAAATGATTTGGTAAACAGAGAAGAGGTAGTAAAAGCTTTGCGGAAGATGAAAGCCGGCAAGGCAGCAGGTTTGGATGGTATTGCAGTGGAATTTATTAAAAAAGGGGGTGACTGTATTGTTGACTGGTTGGTAAGGTTATTTAATGTATGTATGACTCATGGTGAGGTGCCTGAGGATTGGCGGAATGCGTGCATAGTGCCATTGTACAAAGGCAAAGGGGATAAGAGTGAGTGCTCAAATTACAGAGGTATAAGTTTGTTGAGTATTCCTGGTAAATTATATGGGAGGGTATTGATTGAGAGGGTGAAGGCATGTACAGAGCATCAGATTGGGGAAGAGCAGTGCGGTTTCAGAAGTGGTAGAGGATGTGTGGATCAGGTGTTTGCTTTGAAGAATGTATGTGAGAAATACTTAGAAAAGCAAATGGATTTGTATGTAGCATTTATGGATCTGGAGAAGGCATATGATAGAGTTGATAGAGATGCTCTGTGGAAGGTATTAAGAATATATGGTGTGGGAGGAAAGTTGTTAGAAGCAGTGAAAAGTTTTTATCGAGGATGTAAGGCATGTGTACGTGTAGGAAGAGAGGAAAGTGATTGGTTCTCAGTGAATGTAGGTTTGCGGCAGGGATGTGTGATGTCTCCATGGTTGTTTAATTTGTTTATGGATGGGGTTGTAAGGGAGGTAAATGCAAGAGTCCTGGAAAGAGGGGCAAGTATGAAGTCTGTTGGGGATGAGAGAGCTTGGGAAGTGAGTCAGTTGTTGTTCGCTGATGATACAGCGCTGGTGGCTGATTCATGTGAGAAACTGCAGAAGCTGGTGACTGAGTTTGGTAAAGTGTGTGGAAGAAGAAAGTTGAGAGTAAATGTGAATAAGAGCAAGGTTATTAGGTACAGTAGGAGTGAGGGTCAAGTCAATTGGGAGGTGAGTTTGAATGGAGAAAAACTGGAGGAAGTGAAGTGTTTTAGATATCTGGGAGTGGATCTGTCAGCGGATGGAACCATGGAAGCGGAAGTGGATCATAGGGTGGGGGAGGGGGCGAAAATTTTGGGAGCCTTGAAAAATGTGTGGAAGTCGAGAACATCATCTCGGAAAGCAAAAATGGGTATGTTTGAGGGAATAGTGGTTCCAACAATGTTGTATGGTTGCGAGGCGTGGGCTATGGATAGATATGTGCGCAGGAGGATGGATGTGCTGGAAATGAGATGTTTGAGGACAATGTGTGGTGTGAGGTGGTTTGATCGAGTAAGTAACGTAAGGGTGAGAGAGATGTGTGGAAATAAAAAGAGCGTGGTTGAGAGAGCAGAAGAGGGTGTTTTGAAATGGTTTGGGCACATGGAGAGAATGAGTGAGGAGAGATTGACCAAGAGGATATATGTGTCGGAGGTGGAGGGAACGAGGAGAAGAGGGAGACCAAATTGGAGGTGGAAAGATGGAGTGAAAAAGATTTTGTGTGATCGGGGCCTGAACATGCAGGAGGGTGAAAGGAGGGCAAGAAATAGAGTGAATTGGAGTCATGTGGTATTACAGGGGTTGACGTGATGTCAGTGGATTGAAGCAAGGCATGTGAAGCGTCTGGGGTAAACCATGGAAAGCTGTGTAGGTATGTATATTTGCGTGTGTGGACGAGTGTATGTACATGTGTATGGGGGGGGGGGGTTGGGCCATTTCTTTCGTCTGTTTCCTTGCGCTACCTCGCAAACGCGGGAGACAGCGACAAAGTATAAAAAAAAAAAAAAAAAAAAAAAAAAAAAAAAAAAAAAAAATTCTTTTTTCCAGCCTTGGGAGGGAGGGGTTAATTGGGATATATATTAGGATGAGAATATGAGTGGCACTATTCTAGAGCTGTTACTCTGGAATTCCAAAGAAAACAGAATGAGTTAAATTTTTTAAAACTTGCATGTCTACCAAAATCTTGGCATGAGGTATATGAACAAGAATATAGTGCATAGTGGTTAGCATTCCCATCTACCATGCAAAAGGTCCCAGGTGTTTGAATCTTGGCTGTTGGAGGGTGTTGTGTGGAAAGATGGAGTGAAAAAGATTTTGAGTGATCGTGGCCTGAACATGCAGGAGGGTGAAAGGCTTGCAAGGAATAGAATGAATTGGAACGATGTGGTATACCAGGGTTGACGTGCTGTCATTGGATTGAACCAGGGCATGTGAAGCATCTGGGGTAAACCATGGAAAGTTCTGTGGGGCCTGGATGTGGTGCATTATACATGACAGCTAGAGACTGAGTGTGAATGAATGTGGCCTTTGTTGTCTTTTCCTAGCACTACCTCGCACACATGCGGGGGGAAGGGGTTGTTATTTCATGTTTGGCAGGGTGGCAGCAGGAATGAATAAGGGCAGACTATGAATTATGTACATGTGTTTATATGTATATGTCTGTGTGTATATATATATATATGTATCGTTGAGATGTATAGGTATGTATATGCGCATGTGTGGACATATATATATATATATATATATATATATATATATATATATATATATATATGTCAAGTCAATTGGGAGGTAAGTTTGAATGGAGAAAAACTGGAGGAAGTAAAGTGTTTTAGATATCTGTGAGTGGATCTGGCAGCGGATGGAACCATGGAAGCAGAAGTGAATCATAGGGTGGGGGAGGGGGCGAAAATCCTGGGAGCCTTGAAGAATGTGTGGAAGTCGAGAACATTATCTCAGAAAGCAAAAATGGGTATGTTTGAAGGAATAGTGGTTCCAACAATGTTGTATGGTTGCGAGGCGTGGGCTATGGATAGAGTTGTGCACAGGAGGGTGGATGTGCTGGAAATGAGATGTTTGAGGACAATGTGTGGTGTGAGGTGGTTTGATCGAGTAAGTAATGTAAGGGTAAGAGAGATGTGTGGAAATAAAAAGAGCATGGTTGAGAGAGCAGAAGAGGGTGTTTTGAAATGGTTTGGGCACATGGAGAGAATGAGTGAGGAAAGATTGACCAAGAGGATATATGTGTCGGAGGTGGAGGGAATGAGGAGAAGTGGGAGACCAAATTGGAGGTGGAAAGATGGAGTGAAAAAGATTTCGAGTGATCGGGGCCTGAACATGCAGGAGGGTGAAAGGCGGGCAAGGAATAGAGTGAATTGGATCGATGTGGTATACTGGGGTTGACGTGCTGTCAGTGGATTGAATCAGGGCATGTGAAGCGTCTGGGTAAACCATGGAAAGTTGTGTGGGGCCTAGATGTGGAAAGGGAGCTGTGGTTTCGGGCATTATTGCATGACAGCTAGAGACTGAGTGTGAATGAATGGGGCCTTTGTTGTCTTTTCCTAGCGCTACCTTGCACACATGAGGGGGGAGGGGGATGGTATTCCATGTGTGGCGAGGTGGTGATGGGAATGAATAAAGGCAGACAGTGTGAATTGTGTGCATGGGTATATATGTATGTGTCTGTGTGTGTATATATATGTGTACATTGAGATGTATAGGTATGTATATTTGCGTGTGTGGACGTGTATGTATATACATGTGTATGGGTGTAGGTTGGGCCATTTCTTTCGTCTGTTTCCTTGCGCTACCTCGCAGACACGGGAGACAGCGACAAAGCAAAATAGAAAATAATAAATATATATATATATAGGCCCAGTCCTCTGTTCTTGGCGCTACCTTGCTAATGCGGGAAATGGCGAATAGTTTGAAAGAAAAAAGAAACACGATAAATTTCCAAGTGCTCCCATGAGCAAGAATCACATCATTAGGGGAGATACAAGAACGAAATATAACAGTGGATAGAAAAGCAAAATTATGATAATTCCATCATCATATAAACAAGCCTAGTTGCAACATTATTCACTGTTTTCTATTGTACTGATTGCACAATATATTATCCATGTTCTTTATCTGACCAAATTTACTTTTATGTTCATTTCTCATTTTCATTGGATGGGAATGCTTTTATACTGCTAATAAAAAAAGGGGTAATACTGGAGTGGATAGAAAATTCCACTTAAGGGTTAAAGGGTTGAGAAGGTATTTATATAATAACAAGAAACCAATTTTTAGATTAATAGGTATGATGCTTTTTTTAGGTGTCTGACGATGAGGATGGAAGAGATTTTCATCGATACAGTATTTATGGTATATCAAAAGGTTGCCCCCCTGCAAGGTATGTTGTTACCTATGTTTTTTGTTGTGTATTTAAATGAATTGTTTTGCTGGTTCTTCTTTGCCATCTCTCACCACATGTATGGTATCCAGCGTTAAGTTTTGTATAAGACCAAAGAAAAGATGTGTTTTAGCAACAATTATATGATAAAGAAATAGGTTAGTAATTACTCTTTTTTGTTGGTTTCTACATAGTAGAGGAGCAACTATCCTGCTACCCTTGGAGTCCATATCCACATAAGCATGCTTGTCTGTGCCTTTGTTAAATTTTACATCTGAGCCCAATTTTTAGTCACTGCTCAACGGCAGTCATGTAATTTCATGTGCAAGTGCATAGTGGTGAGCACTAAAGCACCGTACCAAAGGTTGGTCACCCTGACCTCACAATTTAGCAATCAAAGATGACCTAGTATCTAGGAGTTACTTGTACTGGTTGCTGCTTTTACAGTGACTCTCAGTTAAATGCATATGGCATTTAGCATGGGCGGATTTTACAGTTACATGGACTGAGAAGTTAGCCAGGGTTTGTATGAAAATGATTTAATATGTGAATTGAACACTTTTTTTATTAATTCTTTAATATTTACTTATTTTTCCTGCCTCTGTGATGTAGCATCAATAACTGAGTAACAGTTACCTCAGTTGTACACATTTTCGTCTCTAGTGGTCATGTATGATATACTGCGTACTGTTTCAATTATCTGCAACTAAGTTCCACAGTCTACTACAAAGTTTACCTTGAACTGCTCATACACCCTAGTTGCATCTACTGGGAGCACATCACCCCTGATATTCCACACTACTCAAATTTTTCTCTTCATTGCTTGCTTTTCATCCTCCTGAATTAATTAGGTCCAATTACCCCAAATCTCACTCTGTTCCTCCATCTTGATTTCTTTTCTTTTCTTCACTGAACCTCTCCATATGGCCAGACCATTCATCTTTCCCAGTTTGGCTATCAAGTAGACAATGCTAACTACTAGACCTCTCTGATATGTCATTTCTCTCACAATCAACCTACTTCATGCCACACATCATCTGGAGACATTTTATTTCCAGCATGTCTACCCTTTTCATTTATTTGCTTTCAGTTGGACTACTGAACATGCCCATCTTTGAACATGCCCATCTTTGGCCATGCAAACACTGTCCTTCATGCACTTCTTAATACACTCAGGACTTTGACAATTTCATCCTCTCTTTGACTTCCTTCAGCTCCCATGATTTCATTAACAGCCATGTTTGCTCGTAGATACCAAAATCACTCTTCTTTGTCCAGATCATCCCCATTTAAACTCGTCTCAGATTGTACTGTTTCACCTCAGTATTGTACCTAATACTTGACTTTGGTTGCATTATCTTTGAACTCCCTTCTTTTTCTTGCTCTCCCAAACTTTATCTCAAGCCTTTGGAGTTTTTATAAATCTTATCTTCCTGAACCATGTCATCTAAAAAAAAAGACAATACTTCTCATGCCTGTTCCCTAGCATATAGCTTCAAGACTCTTGCATTTACTTCCCCCATCATACATTCAGAAACAGAATGAACAGCCATGATTACATCACCTGTGTTTCATGCAGACCTATCTTGTTGAAGTTGTAAACATGTTCATTCTAATTTAAATCTCAATATTATTGTGGATTTCAACAGTTATGAAGACTTTTGCTTTGGCCATGCCCTTTGAGGGAGTTCCCAAAGGGAATGTGCATCAGAGATATAGATAGATAGAAGGGAATGGGTAGGAACATTAAATAGAAAGTGATGATTTCACATTCAGTTTTGAAAGCATGACTTGAGTGGTTGAAGTAGAATCAGCATTGGAATTGAAGAAAGTAAGTGCAGAGTACAAGTGATGCCATTACTACTTCATTAAAGTAAACAGGTAATAGAGTACAGCCTATAGACTTTTTTTTTTTTCTAAAGGAAGGAACAGAGAAGGGGGCTGGATGAGGATGTTTCCTCAGAGGCCCAGTCCTCTGTTCTTAACGCTACCTTGCTGACGTAGGAAATGGCGAATAGTAATGAATGGAGTGATAAGAGAGATGAAAGTGAAACTAGGCAAGAGGGGTTTAGAGATGAAGTAGTCTTTGTCTTGCAGGAAACACTAATATTATTTTCTTCTTTTAGCATGTGTAATCAAGAGCAACTAGAACGGCAGTGGAGTCAGGAAATAGCCACTACTGGTTGTGCCACTTGTCCAATAGAAGGCTGCCATCTCAATTTCCCCACTGTCAACAGTATCTCCCTCCATTTTCAGCATTGCTGTAGAAGTCCCAAACCACATGAGTATGTTGTATGTGAATTGTGCAATAAGAAATTTGCTTCTCTTCCTGTGTTAAATGATCATATTTATCGTATTCATGAAGAGAGTAGGCAAAAGATTCGAATTCGTAATTTAGACAATAGTGTACCTGATTACAGCCTTAGAAGGTGTGTAATCAGTGGTCGAGAAGAAGTAGAAAGACGAAGAGTAACCGATGCACCACAGATGTTTCACCCTCTCCCTGTGGAGGAAGATGTTAACCTTCAATCAGATTCTGATCACCATTGTAAGCAGAGAGAAGTATATGTAAGATCTGCTGCAGCCAGTGAGTCGGATTCATCACTAGGAGAATGCTACATACCGCAACATCATGGATCAAGACCCCAGTATCATTTAACCAAGAATCAGGGTCATCCTAGAGAGTCAGTGAATGCAGGACCAAGCACATACAATTCACCTACAGTATTACATTCATATCATTCCACTTCTAAACAGTCAAGACATGTGGAATTTGAGAAACATAAGTTGCATGAAGATGTTAATATGTTTGGTAACACATCTGCATTTCATAGGGTAAGAGACAGAGGTGGAAGTGAACATTTGATTACTGTACCTTTTGGTACAGAATCAAAAGAACCTTCAAGATTTTTATATGAAGGAAGCAACAGTCTGTACGGAAGAGACGATAGCAGAGAACATTTGACTTCTGGTAGCCCTTGTTGTAGATCCCTTAGTCAGTCAGTAAGAACATCTTTCATGCGTAAAAGTGGTAATGGTTCACCAGTTTATCCTACTACATCAGGTGTTAAACGGAAGTATGTTGAACAACATAGTTATGGAAATGTATATGAGTCTCATAAGAATAGAAAGTGTGGCCCTAAAGTTTCATATAATACAGGATATACAAGTGATGAGAGTGAGGAAGATGGAAGACCTGTTCAGAATCATGAACCAAGAATCCGTCATTCACCAGGAATGCGACCCTATCCCAGGTCATGTATCAAGGCAGAGACATACCCTCCAGCAGGACGGTCATTACGGAGAGGACAGACTCCTCCTTTTCCTGGCCATTCTGAAAAAGAAAGTATACCAGTTTTTGAGCGGCATGGCTTGCCTGATGAATCATATTTTGATCCAAATGGCATATTGCCTACAGTAACTGGATGTGTGTGGGAAGAAGAAGAAGAAGGATTATTTACTGCTCCAGTTCACATTAAGAAACGACAGTTAGCTGAAAGAGCTCAACAGCTTCAAAGGGCAGAAGAGGCAGTAAAGCAGCAAGAGGAGGAAGCCCAAGAACGCACTTGGCGTGCTTTACATGAACAAGAAATGGCACTAAGGGAAAAAGAGGAGGCACTAAAGCAACGAGAGGCAGTGGCTCAAAAGAAAATTGAAGAGGCAACCAGATTAATTGAAGAGTCTCGGAAGCTTGGTGACTCAAAAAAGTTTAAAGATGAAAAATGTTTCTTAAATACACGCCCAGCCAATTTACATAATACAAACAAGAGATCTTCTTCATCAGGACCCTTTCATAGTTGCCAAGAAATGAGTAATCAAATAAGCACAAATGATGTACATGATGATGTTATGAAATGTCCTGATACTTCACTAGAACTTGGAGGCACAAATAGTCTGTTGACCAATGATTCTGAAACTCCCGTGATTCCTTGTACATCATACAGTGAAGTGCCAGTCAAGATGGGAAGAATTTCAAATGAGTTTTCTTTGACAAAAATTGCTTTAGCAAATAGCATGCAGCAAAGACAAGGAGAAAGCCATTCAGTTATTTCCTCCTCCATAGAAAAAAGTTTATCATTGCAGAATTTAAGTGAAACATCCTCTCAGGGACATAACACTGATGAAATGGAAGCTCCACCTAAATGCAATTTAGAAGGTAAATCAGGTGGTAGCAAGGACAGAAATGTACACCTGTGGGAGTTAAATGAAACTATACCAAGGATAGAACCGTCAAAGGTGATCAAAACTTATTCACGTGCAAATAGATGCCGTACTGTTAAAGAATCATCAGACACTTTAGCATTGTCATACATACAGACAAAAGCCTGTATTCCTCCACGTGCTCACAGTGTTGCTCCTATAACCAAGACTTCAGTGCCCACTCTATCAATCATGACCAGTCCAGAAAATAGTAGTGAAACTGTAGTTAATGAGGGTGCAACAGTAACAATCACACCTTTATCAACAGCTGAAAGACCACCAAGGCCTTGCAGTGCTATGCCCAATCTACAGCCTTCTGGACATGGTGGTACTTCAGATTCTTGTTTGATTCCAAGAGCACACCCTTCACTGTCTTCAGTCAGTAAGCTTACTCTTCCAGTAACAGTGACAGTCATGTTAGAATCACATCATAAACCTTCTTCATCCCTGACACGGTCTGATTCTCTATCAGAATCAAAAGAGTCACCCTGTCAGTTAAGTATGCAGCCCATTACACCTCTTCGTATTATCCAAACAAGGAAAACATTGATTAGTAGAAATACACCAAAAATATTGCCAGCATCGGCTCCTTTACAGGAAGTAACTCAGACTCTTCAGCAACTTCAGTCAAAACAGAATACGGTGAAATATCCTGGAAAAGCGAAACCATGTATTACTGTAACTAGTTCAGGCAAGGGACGTAAGCTATCCATGATGACTTTAGCAGGAATATCTATATCGGGGCATGAAAAGAAGGACCAACTCTCTGATGCAGCTGATGAATCAACTTTAGTAGTTATGAAGTGTAATAAATCACCAACAGAAGTAGATTTCAGTTCACAGAATACTTCACCTTTACCATGTCCAATGTATGTAATGTGTAATTCACAAGAAAATGCAGCAAGTACTAGATATAAGTCTTTGAATGTAAAGTCAGGTTTATCACATCATAATCTGTCTCATCTTTCTACTACCACTAGAAAGAAATTCCTAGATCTGAGTGATCTTGGGGCTCAAGAGCCTTCTGAGGAAACAGTTAAGGTAAAAGCATTTGAGTCTAACTCATCGTCAAAAGAATGTATCAAGAATGTTACTAAAAGGCCATTGTTTCATTCAGTTCAAAATAAGCAAAATGGAACATCTTTGCCATCTCATAATATCTCTCCAATACCATTTTCAGTATCATTATCAAATAATGAAGCTTCATCTTCCTCAGAACAGGAATCACACTCAGTTCAACACCCCTCACCTCAGCATGTATCTTTATCACCTTGCCTTGTGTCAGCAGTATCCCCTGATGCACTACCAACTTCCCCATCATCACTGATATCTCGGTCGTTATTGCTGGCACCCCATCCCGCAAAACCAATAGCTGAGTCAGCATCACCAACAGCCCCACTGGCAATAGCAGCAGCCAAGTCAACATCAACTCCCTGCCCTGCAAAACCAGCAGCCAATTCATCATTACCTACACACCACACAGAAAAGCCAACAGCCAAGTCAGCACCACCAGCACTTGAGCCAGCATTACTGACACCCCATTCAATGTCACCATCACCCCAAATATTGTCACCAACTCCCAGTTCAGCATCACCAGCAATGTGCTCAGCACCATTAACTCTGTACCCAACATCCTCCATTGTCCAACCAGAATTAGTGATGTCTCATCCAGAATCATCTGCAGCTCACCAAACATTATCAGCATCCCACTTAACTTCACTAGCACCTCACCAAATATCACCATCACTCCACCCAGCACCTCCAGCACTCCACCAAGCACCTCTAGCACCCAACCCTCCATCTCCAACACCTCATCCAAAGTCACTGGATCATGAAGCTTTATCACAGATATTGAACCCAAAAACACCAAAACTCTGCTCACCACCAATACTCCATCCAGCATCAGCTGCGCAGCACCCGGCATCACCAGCTTCATATCCAGCATCACTTACATTCCACCCAACATCACCAGTGCCTCATCAAACATCATCGACACCTCCATCAGTATTGCCAGTAATCCATCCTACATCACCACCACATCACTCTGCATCATTGCCATCTCATCCGTCATCACCAGTGCCTCACACAGCCGTTGTGACACCCCAGTCTTCATCACAGACACTCACCTCAGATTCACAGGTACCATATACAACATCCTTAGAGACCTGTCCAGCATCACCAGTGTCCAACCGAACATCAGCATCTCACCCAGAATCTCCAGCACTTTGTCCAGCTTCTCCAACACCTCACTCAGAAACACTAACTTCTGACCCACCATCATTAGAAATACACCAGACATCACTTACACCAACATTGCATTCAGCATCATCACCTCTCCGGTCAGCATCACCAGTTCCTCACCCAGCATCATTGAAACCCCACCAAGCATCAACACTTCACCAGGCACCACAAATACTCAACAAAGTATCATCAGCACCAGAATCATCATCACAACTACCCTACCTTAAATCACCATTACCCCACCCAGTGTTACTAACCTCCCAGCCATCTTCACCAACACACCACCCAGTCCCACTGCCACCCAACTCATTAGTGTTGACATCTGACCCAGCAGTGCCAACACATCATGCAACATCACCAACATCCCAACCTGTATCACCAGTACCACATGCAGCTTTGTTGGTACCCCACCCATCATTACCATCGCCCTGCCCACCATCATTAATAACCAACCCAGCATCACCAACACCCAACTCCGCATCAGCAGCTCTCCACACTTCATCACCAGCACTCCACCCTGTATCACCGGCATCCTGCCGAGCATCACCTACACCTGACTCAGCATTACCATCTCCCCACCCAGCATCAACACGCCATCCAACATCACCATTACCTGACCAACCACAACCAAAATCTCACCCTGGATCATCAGCTTCCTTCCCAGCTTCACCGTTACCCCCTGTAGCATCACTGACATCCCAACAAACTTCATTGACACCTAAGCCAACATCATCACCACCACATTCAACATCACCAGCATCCCACCCAGGATCAGCATCCTACCCAGCCTCACCAGCATCATTAACACCTAACCCAGCATCATCACCACCACATTCACCATCACCATCATTGCACCCAGGATCACCAACATCCTACCCAGCCTCACCAGCATCCTACCCAGCATCACCATTGCCCCACACTACATCACCCACAACACATGCATCATTAACTCTTCATTCATTGTCATCTGTATCTGACTCAAAGTCACTTATGTGTCACACAGCAGAGTTTCCATTGTCCCAGTCAAGAGTATCCTCCACAGTCCTCTCCACATCATCATCCCACCCAGACTCTCCAACACTTCACAGATCATTACTAACATCTCACTCAGAATCACCAGTGCCTTATTGTTCTCCACTGACCCACCCACCGTTACCAAAACCTCACCTCGCATTATCTGCTCCCCATCCCTCTTTGTCGGTGCCTATCTCTGCATCACTTGCATCTCTTCCAACCTCACCAGTAGACTACCCACTGTCTGTTACACAACAACAGGAATCATCTTACCAGGAATCAGTTACACCCCACCTGTTACCATCAACACCTCACTTATCATCCACTCCTTGCCCACCATCACAGTCTGCTGTCCACCATTCATTACCTATCTGCTGCCCATCTTCATCACCAGCATCCTATCAGGTGCCACCTTCACCCAACCTGACATCAGCACCTTATCATGAAACCCTGCCACCTCCCCTCCAAGCCTCTTTACCAGTACCTCATGGTACCTCTCCAGTATCTCCCCCTACTATGGCTGAATCCCATCAATCCCCATTTGTACCTCACCAGATTTTGACAGCATCAGTAGATTCACAGGAGCCAGAGAAGCAAGTAGCTTTGATTTCTAATTGTGAAGTGTCTTCGCCTAGTATGATTTCAAGGGTATCTTGTCCTGATTCACTAATAGATAATGAAACTCTACCCAGATCCCAAGTACAAGAAATACAGGTACCTCAACAGTCGGAAGTAATATTGCAACATGTCACACAGGGACCACAGCCCACTGCACGTCTGACTAAGGGACACTCACATCAGCAGGTAATTCATTCTTGTCATGCAGAAACCCAGGTAACTTCTCAGGCAACTGTAATGATGCAAGAAGTTATGCAGTTGTCACAACAGGGATCACCAGTGGCTGACCAGCTGCCATCAGACACCACTAATTATGGTCTTAATGGCACTGAACTTGCTGAACCTCAAATTTTGGGTGAATATGACCCATTAACTGGAACATTTACAAGTAATAATCCTGCTTTTTTACAGTCTATCCTGAACAGCAGTATAAATTTTCCCACCAGATGTCTACCAGATAATAATTCATCCAAAAGTGTAACTGGTTCTTTGACTTCACACTCATCATCTATGACCCCAGTTAGACGTGTAAGTGTACAAATTCAGACTGAAGATTTTCATGAGAGTGTTGACAAAATTGAAGTTCTGTCATTTTCTCAGAAGGGTGAGGATAATAAGAACTATGTTAATGAAAATCAGAGAGCAGAAAATATGCTCCATCATTTAATGAAAAAAAAAGAACTCAAAATCCGAAGATCAGATGTAAAACAGCAGTTCTTAAACATTAAAGATGAAAATGTAGTGTGTAGACATCATACTGCTAGGACTAGTACAACTATAGAACCAAGTGATACATGTGTTACAGAGTCAGAAAATGTAGAACAAATTAGTGCTAAAAGTGAAAGTTTATCATCAGTTGACAGTAGATATCCAAGTGTTCATAAACAAGAGACTTGTGGAAATGTAGAAAACAATTGTAAATCAGCAGTTTTAGAGCAGAATTCTACTGATTCAGAGGAGGCACAGTTAGATTTCCAGATAACAGCAGATGAAATTGACCATGAAACTCAGTACAAGAATGCAGGTTCAGGAATAAAGAATTATATGACTGCAGAAGTCAGTAATGCAGAACTGGATCATGAAAAAGTAAGTAGGAAAGAACTTTCATGTAGGCCAGTGAACAATGTAGATGAGAAGAATACTTCAGACGTTTGGGTGGATGATAGTAGTCTAACAGAAGCAACTGTTGTTGAAGCAAATGCTAGAAAATTAGTAATATTGGAAAATGCTTCAGGTGAACATTGGATGAATCAGACTGTGAGAAATGAAGCATCTGCTGTTGCTATTAGTGATTGTTTGTTTGATGAGAAGGAAAGAAACATTGATACAAAGGTAAATTATGGGTTGCCGCTGAAAGAAAAAGGGACAGGCCCAGAAAGCTGTGGTTCAGCCAAAAAAAGGCATATAACAGAAACAAACTTAAAGGATGATATTAATTTATCCAGTGATGCCAATAAAGCAGTTATGCTCACTAATATAGGAGTTAAAATGTACTCTGACATGGTTCCTGGAATGTTGAATCAAAATACATCTTCAGAGTTCGTAAAGCAAGTAAAGGAATCAGAAACTGTACTTCATGCAGATAGAAAAGAAAATGTTATGGTGTATTGCACATCAGAGGTTAACTTAGATGAAAATCAGGATTTGTTAAAGAGTGAAGTGGGAAAAATTACTGGGAAGAACAAAAAAAGAAAGGTAGGATATGATAAACTCAATTATGGTTCTCTAGAAATGCAGAATGATAATGTTCAAGAATGCCAGGCAACTGGATTTAGTAATGATGTAAGCCACAATGAAAACAAAGCTGATATGGTGTCTAGATTTGAACCTGCAGATGTCTCTGCTGAAAACTTACAGGCAGACATGCAGGAATATGAGTTAATCAAAGTTACATCAAAAGAAACAGGAAGTGAAGAAGATAGAGTAAGAGACAAAGGAAAAGTAAGTATAGGAAGGGGAAAGAGAAGGTGGCTGGATACATATATTTCTTCTGTACATTGCAAGAGTGACTTGGTAGAAACTAACCCTGAAGAAGAAAAGGTATGCTCATTTAGAATTGATAATGATGAGAACATGTTAGATCCCAGTTTAACTGGCAAAATGGAAAAAACAGATGAAGCAGCAAGTTTTGTCCAAAAGATTTCTCTACAAGAAAATCATGATGTAGGTCATACATTTCAAGACAAATCCTTGTCATTACTGAAAGAGGGGAAAGCAAGGGAAGTGTTGTCAATGTCCACAGATGACTGTCCTTTGTCACCATTAGTAGGTGGTGGTATTGCTGAATACACAGAGGGTTTTGAAAACTGTAGTAAAAAAGCAAGGAAAAACTTTGAAAGGCAGTTTGTCAAAAGTGCAGTCAAAGTTGAAAAACCAGAAGTTGAGGAAAAAGTGGAACGTGTATCACGTGGTGGCAGGAAATTGAAACTCAAAGATTGGTGGACTGGTGTAGTGACTGATGCCACTTCCCGTAGTAAAACATGTAATGGGTCAAAATCCCCTATTCGGCCCTCCATTAAAACTGTCAAGTATAAAGATGTTTCAGCAAGACACTGTAGTTTTAAAAAGGATTTAACAGAAAGTAGTAATATTGGTGAAAATCTGAAAAACAAAGAAAAATTAGGATATGCTCTATGTCAACCAACTGATAAAGTTAAGAGAGATGATAATCTGTGGTATAGCAGAGAAATAACTGGTGATAATGGTGCATCTATGTTGATAGATGAATCAGATAGCACAGGTGTTCCTTTGCCTCAGATTTAGATGAGACACAGGAAACTGAGGTGGCAGTTGAAGAAAGGATTTTACCTGCAGCCTGTGATGTAAAGTCTGTAAGAAAAAGAAAAGGGCGCCCAAGAGCTTCCCACCCTAAAGATCAAATAGACACTGAATTATCCAGTCAACCAGAGGAAGTGAAATGTGGCAATTGTGGCCTTCTCTGTGATTCACAGGGTCATTTCATATCACATGCTCAACTTGAACATAATGGTTTAGCAAGGCCTGATGGGGAGAACCAAGATTTTACAGAAGATGAGATTAAATATCTACTTAACACAACAATAAAAGCAGTTAAAAGACTTAAATGCATGAAATGTTTCAGTGAATTCCGGTCTCTTTTGGGTTATAGAAGACATGTTTTAGTGTGTGGGATGAACTCAGAGGAACTCAATGTCACTTGTAAAATATGTTTTAGGCAAGTGAGGTATTATTATTTGGACCTTCACATTAAAAGAAATCACTGTGAGAGACAAGAAGCCAAAAAGATAGAGAAACAAGATGAATCCCGTAAAGGTGATGACCAAACAGTTTCAGGATTAAGGCCAAGACGTAAAGCAGCTGCAAATTGTAATGCCAGGTTGCAAGTATGGCGGTCTAACAGAACAGGAGAATGTGGAAGTGATGTGTCAGATGGTGAGGATGATTATCATAAGGAACTTAATCTTTCACAGTTTTATTCAAAGCCAGAACCAACTATTCCTGAGGAATACAGTAAGAAATGGGAAGCTGATCTTGCCTTTCATGGAAAAGCAGTATGTATTAATGAGGGATGCACTTACACTTTTACAGAAGTTGGTAAAGGACATGAACACATTTGGAATTGTCCTTTTACAACCACTGATAAGACATATAGATGCAGAATTTGTGAATCTACGTCATTTACAGAAGATGATATTGTAAACCACATAGCTTTGAATCACACTGATATGATAGCAGGATCATTTGAAGGGAGTGATTGTGACATTTCAGATGATGATTATGAGGGCCCTCGAAAGGTACAAAAGAGTTATGGAAGTACGGCAGGTCTACAACTAAAGCCATTTTCATCAGCCCTAAACTGGACACTGGAATTTTTGAATGGAACTGTATCAGAAAAACTGTTTTCAGAATTTTATGTATTAAGAGATAATTGGAATGCACTTCAGGAGCAAGTAGCTAGAAAGTACTTACCTTCAATCAGATACAGCCCAAAGTTCAAAATACAAATGGTTACCAAAGAAGGAAGTAAATCAGTCCAAGAGTGGCAAGAATTGAATCAGTTACATGGAATTGCTCAAGAAAAAGGTTATGCTATGTTTTGTGGTGGCCCTGTTACAGCATCTGCCTGGTGCCCACAGCCTTTATCTTTCTCTTCTAATTCAGTTCAACAGTATTTAGCTGTCTCTTCTGTCTCTTCCCCTGAGAAGAAGTATCATGTTCATAAGTCATCCTATCATGATGGACTTATTCAGATTTGGGACTGTTCTTGTCTTGGAGAAAATAGTAAAGAACCTCCTAAGTTTTTGTTTGGTATTGCTCATGAATTTGGGAATGTGTGGTCATTAGTCTGGTGTCCATCAGGTACCTTTGAATTTGATGATGACAATAATCCTCAGGAAGATGATACTTTATCAAGATTGGGTCTTTTAGCTGCTGCTTGTTCAGATGGAACAGTACGTATTTTTGCTATCCCCCAACCCAGAAAACTTAACTTATTAGACTCTTCCAGAATATATAAGGCATTACCAAAGGTAACTTTAAGTCCAGGTGAGATGTACAAAGATGAGGCACAGTGTCTAAAAGTTGATTGGTGTCGTGGAAAAGGACATGCTTATGTTGCTGGAGCTCTTTCAACAGGTGTTGTATGTGTTTGGGATGTGAATTGTACATCTCCTTTACTAAGAGTGAAAGATATTCAAGGTAATTTCACACTTTATCCTGTGAACTCTTTTCTTGCACACAATGGTGTCTGCTCTGTGGTGGCATTTTGTCCTACTACTGGAGGTCGCAACCTTTTAAGTGGAGGCAGTGACCGAACTTATAAGTTCTGGGATTTAGAGAACACAGATATGCCACTAAGTATTACACGCAAAGGGCTGGTATTAGATGCAGTTTGGCTTCCACATTGGGCTGGTTGCTTCATATCTTTTGATGATGTCTATGGTCTTACTAATACAAACACATGTTTTCGTGAAAATGGTTTCTTTGGTATTCAGTCTCGTAATGTGTTGTCATCCAATGCACCAGTGTGGTCCTTAGCTGGCTCTGATTGGCTTAATGCCATAATACAAGGAGACTCTGCTGGTGAAGTGATGATCACAGTTCAGCAACAACTCTTTAGGAATTATGAGAATGACAAATTTCCATCAAAACGAAAAGTACCCTTATTGTCGGTTCGCATGCAAAATTTTGACAAAACCTCTCCAGTCTCTTTTCGAGTTTGTCTCGATTCAAAACAACTTAGTCCCTCAGAAACTTCAAAGACAAAACCCCTCAAAAAACATAAGAAGTTACGACAAGGACAAGGAGAGAAAGACTCTCTAGAAGAGGATGGCCTTTGCCCAGCAGCGTTTGTCGAATGGCCCCGATCATATTTTGAAACCTGCCAGAATTATGGTATTGTGTTTTTTGATCAAGACTGTGAAAATTTCTCTCAGATTCCAGAAGCAGAGCTTACAGAGCGCAAACGTTCAGACTACATGGAACCAGGCCCTGTTGCTTGCTATCCAATGATGGCAGCCACTTCCATTGCCTGGAATAATAACATAAGTGCACATACTTGGATCTTTGTTGGCACTCACTCAGGACTTGGTCGACTATTAAACATCAAGGCTCTTACCACTCCTGAGGAGGAAAAATGATGATTAAGTCAGAAAAAGGGAGAGGAAAGAACTCTAAACATTCTGTAGGAATCTGAAATTTGGTTAACCAGTATTTGATATGTTACTTAAAACTTCAGCCATTTAATGTTGTTGATTCAACGCTTTGATGAAACTTTTACTTTGCTACTAAATCCAGTGAGAATTTGTCGAGATTTGTCCATGATTGGAGCTCTTAACATAAAAAAAGAATACACATGGTCCTAGTTTAGCAGTGGATCATATAGCTAAGTTTTGCAGTTATAACTTTTGAGAAGTAGGGTACAGGCTTGAATAATTACGCATGAGCCCTCACAGTTGTGGCACATTAGAAGAAAATTCATATTTGAATTTGAAGAATCATTTTATAATTTTATCATACCCAGTTGCAAAATATGTTTTGATATATGTCTCACCCACTGGAGGTGGACTTATTATCAAAGAGCACATTACATTGAGCTGTCACCCTTTCCTTTGTTAATCAAAGTTTTTCCAGTATCCATAGTATCTGTAGCCATATGATCTATCCACAAAGAGGGTTGAAACTACCCAGGATATTAGTGGACATACGGCTGTCACTTTGGATGTTAAGTTAAAGATGCTGAGGAGGTTCAATAATGGTAAGAAACTCACAGTAGTAGGCAGGTCTGTTGGTCATGCTTATTCATCTGTGTGTGGCTTTCTTTAATGAACTGGATCCTTGCCATGAATGTACCGTGGTGCTCTCTGGAGTGGTTATAGGTGCTTCTCTCACCTATAGGGAGATTTGTGGAGGAAGAGATGGGTAACACAGCTAACATTGGATAGCTTTGTCGAAAGGCCTTGGAAAATATCTCCTCCACCTCCATTTGAAACAGATGATGGACTAAATGATGTAGGGGTGACTTGAACAAGCCTAACACCCTCCATTTCCCTTCCAGTAACGCTCCACCTCTTTCCATTCCACCTGTGACTGAAGCCGATACCACATTTTTTGGGTGAAATTTCATTTAATACTCTAACTATGCTTGATGAAGTAGTGTATTTATTATTTTTATGCTAACTTGTTTTAGATGTATTGTATTCTATATGTAAAAGGAGACATGGGAAATTTTTACTCAGGAATATGACCCATTAACACGGTGGGTTTCAGTTGCTTTTAGAATAACAACAGATAGCTCACTGGCATGTTTTTCTGGAACATAACCCCATCATTAAATGTAGTTTAGATGTATCAGATTTCTAATGTTTTATTTTTTTTCGATAACTCTGTTACCAAATTTTAATGAATAACTTAATTAGACACTATCCAATAGAATTGCATACATGAGATTGTCCTGATTGTTTTTCAGAAGCTGTCTTTGGGGTAATTAAGTTTAATGCCACATGTTTCTTTTTACTTGATTATTTTAAAATACCAGTTTGAGCATTATTTAACAGTTGCATAGATGATTTCTATTTGGTGAAGAAGCAGTCATAATGATATTCACACTTTGAATATGTAGCATATTGAGTAGATTCTATTGAATAGGCTTATCAACACACATACACACTCCCACAAAATGGCTGACACTGTACAACACTGGGAGGCTGATTAAGATGTTAGATTACCTGACAGGAATAAGGGAGACACTTCTTCAATGGTTGGAAGATTATCTTAGTTGAAGGAAACAAAGAATGCATGTCAGAGTAGCTTTCTTAAAGTGGGTTGAGCTCACAAGAGCAGAGTATTACAGGGTTCTGTTCTGGGACATTTTCTTTTTGTAAGCAAATTTCTACTAAAGTGATAACATCTCACCTGTTTTGCTCCTAGGGGGTTCATGATTGTAATGAGGGAAATGACTCACCTTCCCTGTACTGCTCTCTTCCTTATCTCTCCTTCTGTATTACCAAACTTACCCAAAATAGCTCCCAAATACTTAGATTTTGTCACCTCATCTTTCTCCCCCCTATATCCATAACACTTTCTTTTCTCACTCTGTAGGGATTTGCAAAATCTATACTTTCACCCAAATGCCATTACTTTAATTTTACTTGCATTTACCTTCAGTCTCCTATGCTCATAAGTCATAAAAACACTTAGAACCTTTTGTAACCCCTCCTCGCTCTCGGCAAACAACACGGTATCATCTGCTGACAAGCATGTCACAAGCCATCATACCTTTCCACACTCCAACTCTTCACCCAATTTCCCTAGTTTTGCTTTCATCTCTTATCTTTCATCTCTTATATTAAAAAGACCACAGTGACATCACACAACCCTGCCTCACACCCACATGTATACTGAAACTTTTGCTAAACTCTCTCCACTCTTAACATGCAGTTGCTCCTCTATAGAAGGCTCTCACACCATCCAGCAGTTGCCTCCATACCCCATATATAATTAACACATCCCATAAAGCATTCCGCTAGAGTCTATCATAAGCTTTCTCCAGATCCATAAAAGCTGCATACAACTACTTCCCTTTTGCTGATAAAATCTGCTACAAACATCCACTACCTTTCGTAAAACCCATCACTTCCATCAAATAATCAACACTTTTGCATATACGTTTCCTGGTATACTTAACAGACTTATTCCCCTATAATTGCTATATACATTCTTAGCATCTTTTCCTGAGGTGGAAGAAACAATAATAGCTTTCACCTAGTCCTTAGGCTTCAAAGGCACATATTAAATGCATCTACTCTCACACTTTCTCTCCCATCCACTCTAGGTGCCATTTCTACCATCACCTTCATTATCCCCCATTTTACTTCACTTTTTGCTCTAGGCATGTGGCAACTGCTGCCTAACCTTCTCCCACATTCATTAATCCTCAAAATGCTCTTTCTATCTTCCTTTCACGCCCTCCTTTTGATTCTGCACCTCACTTTTACTTCTCACATATGCATTTCCACTCTTATGCATACCCCTTTCCCTTTTCACCTCCTTCCTGTATAATTTCTTAATTTCCTTATTTTATTCTTCTAACTTTCTTCAAAAATCTTCATCTCTTTCTTTGCTTTCCTCTATCATCCTCTTAACATTCTTACACATCCTGTATTTTTCCCTCCTCTCCTGAACTTCCACTCGTACATTCCATTCAAACATTCTACTATATGTCATTTTCTTCTCTTCCAGAACATTTCTAATCTCATACTCCCACCATGCATTTCTACTTTTATTATTTTACCTCTTAACCTTGTATCCAGCTACTAATTCTACATCCTTCAACAGTCTTTCTCTGAACATTGTAAACACCTCATTCACTCAGGACCGCATCCCTACATTTACTGCACTTTTATCCAGTTTCTATCACCCTTTTTTCCTGTTCCTCATTGCATTCTCTCTGATTCATCTTCTCCCTTCCCAACACTTTTAGGTCTCCATTCTTACTAATACTGTACCTTTTTTTCTCCTTGACCCTCACTATCGTAAGAACTGCAAAATAGTCAGACTCTCCAAAGAATGCTCTTATAACTTGAGCGTCAAGCATAACCTTTCTTAACCATTCATACATTGCCACATAATTAATTGAACACTTTTGGTCTTTTTTTTCCCTCATTTCTCATCCACAGATATCTGTGACTCAGTGCTAAAAAGGTGTTTGCAAGGAGTAAATCCCTTTGATGCAGACATCCACAGGATAACTTCCATTTTCATTTACCTTCTATCTTGCCAATTTCATCACATCCCACCTTTGTTGTCATATCTCCCATTACAAGGGAAAAGTGACTTTAGGGAGAAAATCCATTGTGATGTTAATGTTTTACAGTCTTCAAAACAGTGGCTTAACTCCAGAACAAATATACAATGATAAAACTGAAAGGACAATCAGAATGGTACATGAAGATATTATAGATATTATAAAGAGGTAGACAGGGGATATTGGATTCTAGTGGTGATAGGGAGTCATGGAGATTGAAGTTTTTGAATGTATACTGGAAAATATTTCATTCCAACATATCATTGAGCACACCTAGATGAAGGGTACTGATATACCATTATTGGTAGACCACATCTACACACATACTATCTTGGTTATTGAGAATATTATGTGTGATTCACCAGTTGGAAAAAAGTTGTGATTATATAATGCTCAAGTTTGACTAAGTGAAAACTGAGGATATTAAAACCACCTAGGTGTGATAAGACATGGAAAGTTATGATCATGGAAACTTTACAAGTCTCGACCATGTATATGGTAACAAATTGGGAAGTGGAGTTCAGTAGCTAGGAACCAGGGCTTTGTAATGAGGGGGGTCTGTGAAATTTACATGGGTACCTCAAACCTTAAATACTGAGAAAGTTTTAAGAAAGAAGAAAGGATGGTGTAATAAAAGATGTCAAAAAGCAAAAGAGATTGGAGATATGCATTGGTGAAGATACAGACAGCATTACTCGAGTCAGCCAGTATTTGGAAGGTATAAGCAAGCAAGGAACTGGGATCAGAAAGGAAGAACAAGGAAACAAGAAAAGTATGTTGTGGACAAGGTAGGAGAAAATGCAATGCTTTTCCATAAATTTACCAGGAGGGAATAGTCATTTAAAGAGATGCTAAAAATTCCAAGGGATTGAGAGGAAAGAGTTATAGACAATAATGTAAGTATATGCATTAGACTAAAAGATACGTTCCAAAGTGTTTTCATGGTGAAAGAATATAGCCCAATTACCAGTGAGATGGAATGAAGAGTAGGTATTGGAAAGTACTGAAGTATTTAAGGAGCTTGACTTGCATAAGGCTCATGATCCTGTTGAAATTTCTCCATACGTGTAGATACAATTGACATACCACTTGCAGGGTTATTCACGATGTCTCAGGAAAAAGGTAAACTGCTAAATGAGTGGGAGGGTAAGTCTGTAAGAAAGGAGACTTGAAGGAGGCACTGAACTACAGACCAGTCTCCCTGGAAAGTGTGTTCTGTAAGATACTGGAAAAGAAGATGAGAAAGCAAATTGATTACTTCCTACCAAGGAGAAACTACCCAATTGAGAGACTACTGAGTTTCAGGGGAAATTTTTTTTTTAATGAATCTTTTGGATTTCTGTGATAGAATGAGCTCCTTTTAAACCAAAGAGAAGGCTGTATGGATTGTCTATGTGGGCTGCCAGAAAACATTTGATGCTGGATCACATAGAAGGCTGAGAAATAAAGGGAAGACTGCTTCAGTAGATTATTGTGATGGAAAGGATCAAAGTAAGCTTATCATGGGAGCCATCCTGAAATAGATTAAGGTCACCTATGTTGTGCAGCAGGGGTCTGTTATGGGACCAATGCACTTTCTTCATTTAAGTAAATGACTTGTGAGAGAATTGGATATCCATATGAACATGTTTGTGGAGACAAATGCAGCATAGTGTTAACTTTATCCTCAGAATAAGAACTCTTAGGAACAGTAACAAGTAAACAAATATAAAAGGGAGAGTTTGACATTTCACCATGTTTTATATGTTATATAAATTTTCATTCATTTTAAACCTTAGGTAAATAGATAATAATATAAAATGCATCTATTTAACTTGAGTTGATAATAGATCCTTATTAAAGTAGTATGTTTAAAATGATGTATCAAATAGCTGCCTCTTCCCCTTATTGTTGCACTGTTTTACATAGCATAGTTACATACATCCTTGACACACTGCCCATATTCACAGCAATTTAACTCATGTAGAGTCTCTAAAAAAAAAATTAGAAATCCCACCACCTTCAGTACTTGCCTTTCCTTTTCCAGTTACTCTGTCCACTGTGTTCAGATAGATTTATTGATGACAACCATTTTAGATTTGGTGCTCATTTATAAGAAAGTATTGTCATATATGTATGTATTATCGTTGATTCCCTTCCCATGTAAAAGGGATGGGTCAGTTTTATTGAGTAATGCACACTTTGTGGGAATTATACTTGCTGAACTGAGAGTCCCTACCCCAGTACTTCAGGTTGACAATATGCAGTTCCCTTGGGGTAAATTTGTAACCCTTCAGTATCATCCTATGAAATATTAGCTTATCACTGCCATGCTAAACTTGAGACAAGCCAATTTCTTAATTGGCATTTGCTACAGTGCTCAGTGTTTCTATTAAATGAAAGATGTCAATCAAAGAATAATTAAAAACATTTGCTAAAAGTAGATATTATTTAAAGATCTCTGATAATATGTTGCTAAAGAAAGTGCTGCTAATCAGATACACAGGTTTATTGTTTTATGTATTTAAATAAATAATTTGTACATAGAATAGTAAAGTTATTTTGGTATTGATGTGTTTATTTGTAGTAGAATTATTTAATGATATATAGCGTAGAATGTAAACTTGATATGTTTACTCTTTTCCCATTGATAAAGTCTCTGTCCATGCAAATTATACCTTTACAAAATTCTGTTTGAAAATATAATAATAATTTTCCAAAATCCGTATTGAAAATATATGTTCATTTCATCCACAGTTGATTGTTCATGATTCCTCCTTTTCTATGTTCTTTCATGGAATCTTATATACTTATTTTGTGCCTCCAAATACTTTTGTAACTGAGCTCTCTTGCATATAAATTTTTGTGTCCTTTATCTCTCTTTTCTGGTATATATGTTATTTTTTGATAATGACACAAAGTAGAGCTGTTATTTGCTAGCTGAAATTAGTCCTCAAAATCTTCGCAGATCATATACAGCAACATGGACAGAGTTAAGTAAATCCACAAACTTCGTAAGTATTGTGTTTTTCCTCATTGCCTTTGGATATAGTCAGATAGTTTTACCATAAGATGATTTATTTCATCCATTACAGTTGGAAGGGAACTGTTGCACTGTGGTTTATATGGTTTGATATTAATGTATATGCTATTACAGTGGAGTTCATGAAAGTAGTGTGTGATGTTTTCTATAAAAGTTTTTCTATCATTAAACAACAAAATATTAAAGAAAGGCTCTGAAACTTCATGAGCTGTAGTGCTCTGAGAAGATTTTGTTTCTGTTGTTTGTGTTTGAATCTTTATGATTCCAAGCATCTGCAAATTTTATGATATAGATAATGTATTAGATAGTTCTTATTTTTTTTGGTCAGTGTTTTATAAAATGTAATGAACCTGAAGTTGTATATTTAATGCCATGAAACTTAAGTGGTCCAATGCATTTACTGAAATAGAATAAATATGTTTTGGGGATATTTATTAGTGCACAAAAGACAACTTGATGTTTGATTTCTAGTCAAAATGTTGTACAGCTGTATACAAATTTTTATAGATTATTTAAAAATCCAATTGACTCTAATTAGTGTTTTCTTTTCCATGCCCAATGATCACCATTGTATCTATTCCTCCGTTTCATTATGTGGCATATCATCTCATGCCCTGGGTGTTTGACATGGCAAGGATGGCAATACTTTTGTTGACGATGTGTGGTGCCTTACTGAGGACCCTGTTGTAGAATGCCAGATCCTGTATTTTTTTTATGATGCTACCCCTACCCACCCTTGAATGTCATGTGATACCTTGTCACAGTTAGCTCCTGATATTCCCCTGGCCTGCGATGATCATGTAAGTGCAATGGCATCTTTCTGTGTAGTTGTTCCATGCTTCCATGCTTTGATTTGTGTTACATGCTTCTCGTTCAAAAGTAAACTTGGCAAACAAAAAGAAGTTTCAGTTAGAAGACAAAGTCCATTCTCTGCATTTTTCACTTAACATCTCTGCTGCCAGCTTGATTCCCTATTTTCATTTTCATCATGTCTTCCCCAACCCTTTACTACATGTCTGGTGGGAGACAACAGGATTTTCATTCAGGAAGCACATGCATTTTTCAGTCACAATCTTCAGTAAATGTTTGAAAGGTAATGATTATTGTCTACTTCACTGCCTTTTTGTAGTTTGGTCATACATGCATCTTGCATAGGAGTGCAAATTGGCCACTGGGTCCTTTAGAGGAGAAATACTTGGAAACTTTAGATCTACGCTCTTTATTAAGGTCAATCGTGGAATTAAAGCATTTTAATTTTTCTTGATAAATGTGGTGTTGCTTTCATCTATTCATATTAGTAAATCATTTTACTAAGGGTGCTGTTAAGGGAAAAAGAACTCCAAATCACTGGCAGTAAAACGTTTGCCCACAAGATGCAACGAAATCATTTTCATCTAGCCTTGCTTGGATGGTTCCTTGTTTCAGCATCATTATAGTTTTTTGTCAGTTTTGAATACTTGTATCGAATCACCTCTTATTCTCTTTTTGGAGCTAAGTTTAGGTCTTGTAGAAGGCTCATAGGATATGTTTCTTAGTCTGGGAATCATCTTGGTAGCATACCACTGTACTTTCTCCATTCCATGTCTTTTCTCAAGAAGAGTAACCAAAACTGAACACTGTATTTTAAGTTGGGATGGAGTTCTTAATTAGGAAGAGTAAGGATTGTGTTATAGACTAATTTGAGTGTTTTCGGATTAATTTTTTTTTTTTTTTTACAATGCATACTTGGCTCTAGGTCATCTGAGACTATTACATCTATATTTAATATTTTACCGTTTTCGAAATCAATCAGGAACAAATGATAGTAGCCAAATCCTTACGAGAAATAGTATTGATGGGAAAATGTGTAAGAAATATGTCTTTTACTATTTTTCTCAAAGATTCAGAAAAGAAAAAGTTACATTAAATGTTTTATTTTTATTCTGAGGACAACTGAGAAATGGACCATAGGTAAAGAATGTTTGGTCTAGATTACCTCTTCATCTCTATTTGAATGTTAGAGATTTTTGTTCTGCAACACCCTTGTAGTGATTAGAAAATACAATAGTTGCAGACATAATTGGAGGATTGCGTTTTATTAAACAAAACTAAATATCAGGAAAATATAGAGCAAATTACAGTTAAAAAAAAAAAAAGGAAAACTTCACCAAATCATCCAGTTAATCGAAATTCATCGTAATTTTCAACATTCCTCGTGAACTATAATAGGCACGTGAACTCATGATTTAGTCATGATTACTTCAGGTGTCAGCAGATGGATGACGGCAAGTGGTCATGGGATCCCAAGCAGCCGATATATTTAAATCTTGTATACTTCTAATTTTATATTGGCAACTTTGCTGAAGTTGTGAGGTTTTTAAAGATGTTGATATTATTCCTGTAAATTAATGAACATAGAGTGGACTTGGGGGGGGGTGGGGAGACTAATACATATATTGAGTGAAATTACAATTTCATATGTCTCACGTTGTATGAATTTCTTCACTGATGTTGCAGTTTGAAGTTAGTGTAAGGTACTTCACTGTTTTGGGGGAGGAAAATAATGGAATATTGATTTGGTACGTGCCTAAGATGGCGTTGGTAATGTCATTCCAAGTTGTATTTGATAATGGTCTGGCCATCACATGGTACTAATCAACGTTCTGTAAAAGAAGGGAGAAGTAACTGAATACAGTCGTTTATAACAATGGAACGTGAACATAAATAATGAGGCATGCATTGTTGAAGGGTATTGATCAAAATGCAGTGAGCAACGAGCGGTGCCAAGTCTTTGGACGGCAAGGGAGGGGAGCGACTTCGCCTGGCAATGCTGAGGTGTAGATTCGAGTCCCACGCTTGCTAATTCTGGATTATTCAGTGGATCTTTTACGGTTCCAGGTTAATTTGAGAAGCAAATACATTTCTTCTCGTGTCTGCATACTGTACTAAAGTTACCTATTCGTGTGAAGAACGTCATAATCAGATTCAACAAATGTGTGGAAGCGCATGTATGTGCTTCCTTGCAAATACATGAATGGAATGTTATTTCGTTGCATATTTCACCGACGAACTTTCTTTTTTTAATATTTCTTCCAGTATACAAACGGAGACCACATCTAAAAGTCTGTTCAAGAAATGAGACAAGGGATGGCGATGATGATCATAAAACCGCCACTGGAGAATTGTTCTTTGGTACCGAAGTATCAGCTAAGGTTCCCTCATAGGCTCGAAGTCATCAATTAATATGGTGGCCATCAAGGTCAGGCGATACACACTTGAGATAATGTGGCCACCGGTCACAAAAGTGTAAAAGTGTGATCACACAATGTCCAACAGGCGTACGAAAAACAATGGATCACGACGGTGAGACATGCTACGCCATATTGGCAGAATTTCTCCTAAGTCTCACCGTTAGTGCATCAGTGGGCAGAGATAATCATGTGGCCAACAATATTACCAAAATGCTGGTTTAAAACCCATGTGAAGAGTACTACAAAAATAGTGTATCATTGCCTTCGTGGCTCATCACTCTCAGATCAAAAGTACCAGGTTCGATCTTCAAAATCGATGACACCAAAACAGGCCAAGCAATATTTTCCTTACTGCAGTCCAACGCCAAAGAGTTAGACAGTAATGAGGAGACGACTCCAGAAATAATGAAGTTCTGGGAGACAGATTTCTCTACGCCTTAACCGCCCACAGGAGAGCTAATTAATGATTTGCACTCTGAGGTAATATTCGGGAATGTGATTTATCGAAGACATGAATATAATCATCCAGCAATGAAAAGTATATTTTTCTAAGAAAGCAAACATTTTTCCTGGACATGAACATTTGTAATATTCATTTGGATACATTGTATTAATACAGTGTAAGCAATATTGTACTAAAAGATTGCCAGGTAAATTGAACAAATGTCAAGCAGGTTCTCTATCTTGAAATAATTCTAAAATTTTTGTTTCGAAATAGCCCTCTGACCAGTTATTAACATTCCTTTTTCAGCTAGCTTGAGAGAGCAGATTAAGACTAACGTCCAAACAAAAAACTGCAGTTGGATTAGGTTTTTCGCTGCCCGTCGGAAATGGTGAAGCTGAAAGGTGCTCCAATAGTGTCGGAAGGTTGAAGAACTTTCCCCTGTCAATTTTGTATTGGAAGACTACTCAGGCATAAAAGCAACTCCATCAGTCTTCATTTTCTCATGCATTCATTCAGAAATATCGGCGCAGAATCTTCCATGGTTCCCAATTTAATGGATAATTTCTAATGCTGATTTTCTAATATGAAAGAGATGAAGTAATTAAGACTCAAATAATTGCATTTTCCACATCATTTATTTGGTAGTTTAGTCAAAACGTTACTGATAAATCATCCTAATTGTTCATGTTTAACTCCAGCTCCAAAATCTTAAATCTATTCTTATGATGGGCGATGAACATAAAAAAAAACGAAAATTGAGACCATTTCAGAACTTGTATAGAATGATAGAATTAATCTCCTATTATAGAGAAAGATATCAGAAAATAATCAAATACTGGTATTAACAGGATGGAATGTTTAATCAAAGGATCAGGGGTAACGAAGACATATATTTTTTAAGTCAAGGTTGAGATCCTGATAATATCGAGTGATTCAGTTTGATTGTCCAAAAGAGAATTTTGAGAATGATATAATGAAAATAGAAAATGAAAATATCAATTACCAATATTTGCTCGGAACAATATTGGATTCACATTCCTGCAGATTTACGATGAAAATTTTGATCCCGTAATTTCTTTTACTTTCCATTCTGAGCATTGTTCCTTGATTAAGTGTTGTCCTTCAATCATAACTCATGTATTCAGTGTATTTACGTATATCAAAATGTTAGATAACTCCCCTTTGCGCAGACTCGAGACTTTCGTAACAGAAACTTTTAGGCATTACACAACTACACAAGCTGGAGGCAGTGGCGACCGAGACTGCGAAGGGTTACCATCCGGCAGGCGGCTGCTGGTAACGAAGAAAGTCTTATATACCTGTTTAATATTACGAAAAAAATGGCGTTGTCCGTGAAGGCTTCGGCGAATTTTGCTGCAAGGTTCAATCCATCATCCCTAGTGAGTATTAGAACTGTTTTATACAGTGTAAGCTTGTAAACTACAACCGCAGGAGGGATAGTGGTCAATCAGCTGACGGCTGTAGTATTTACGCAATAAGCAAATTATATGGTGTGGTAAACAATGGCTATGATTTCATGTTTATCTGCAAATGATAATCTGTAAAAGTGAATTTTAGTTAAATTTTATGAAGTTGAGAATAATCAGGAAACTAGTTATAGTATGTGAAGAGGGAAGTCATCCAAGGCGTGAGACAGTTTCCCAGTAAACCTAACAGTTACCCGTACATGTTACCATACGTTACGTAAAGTTAGGTTTTTATGGTATTTACCTTATATTTATTTCAGAAAGTTGAGCCTGTATTTATCTTTTACCATAGTATTTAAATTTATTTCAGAGAGTTGAGCCTGTCCTTACCTTTTATCATAGTAATACTATTTGTCTCAGAGAGATGATCCTGTCCTTATATTTTACCATAGTAATTAGTTTAGATTTTGTATATTTCCTCAGCCACACCAAGCTGTTAGTTTTTATTTGATAAAATACAGAAATACACAGAAAGCCAGTCAGACTGTGAATGATATTAATTGTTTATGGTATTGTAGTGTGTGATGGAGAACAGAATACACGAGGTGGAATGTTTATCTGGATCATTGTATTTGGCAAGTTACCAGTTTAGTAATGTTTTAAGATTAGCTTTGAAGGTAGAATGGCTTTTGTATGGGAAGGTAGCATGTTATGTGGAAAATGGGATAATCGATTAGTCCTTGAAGATAAGGTGATTGAACATTTTGTTAATGCATAGAAACAAACACTGGATCCTTAGTATTTTTCTTTGCAGTGTTAGTTTAGGGTTCAGAGAATACAGGGCATATAAAGTATGACTTGGAATGTACTCTCTAATATTGAATATAGTTATGATAGTGAAGGTTATGAATATCTGGAAAAACATGGGGTTTACAGAAGTCAATTTAGGTGTAACACTTAGAAAAAAGATATCAGTGGAACTGAGGAAAATGCTGACTAACCTTCCTTGCAGCTGAGATTTAACCTAGAATCTTCTAGTTGAAGTAGACACACCTGTTATTGAGCATTGTGTCAGCTGCTCTGAGACCCAACCTCCCCACAAACAGCCATTCCATGCAGGTTGCAGCAGCAGATTAATATGAACTCTGTTAAAGTGATGAGGAGACTCTCATCACCCAAAACATTTAAATAGATGAACCTTTGATAAATACTCATCATGGCCTTAGAAATTTCATGGAAAAAATCTGTTAATTCATAATTTGTGTTTATGATTGTTTAAATGATGTTTGAAATGTTTCCCATTCTCTTTGTCAGTACTGTAATTAGAAATTTGCAATTGCTGATTTGTACATCACAGGAATAGAGCTTTACACTCATGGGACCCATCTCTCATTGGAAGCTGCTGGCATTCACTGTTTCCTTGTTTAGACCATTTCAACCATTTAGACCATTACTTCAAATCTTGCTAGACAAGCCTCTTTCTGAGGCTATGATAATGGCCTCTGGTAACTCAGCTGTTGTACCTTAAGAAGAACTGTATAGTGTCAATATCATTCAGTTGATTTAGGAACTTAAAGCATATTATCAGGTTTCGTTTCACTCGTTTTACCTCCAAGATGGATAACTGTGTAACCCTCAACCTTTTTTTTTTAGTTCAGCTCTCCTGTTTTAGATATCATTGTGGTTGCTTTCTCTGGATTCGCTTAGTCATGCTCTTGCCCTTCTCTCAACCATATATCATACCAAGTGTAAATTGTTTTTAGGTCCTCTTCTAAGGTGATGCAAAAGGTTTTCCTACCTTATTTCTCCCATAACCATGCTATTGTCTGCAAATATGTTAAAGTACAGGTTGAGTCCTTCAGGCAAGTGCTTCCCATACTCTTAAGAAAAGCAGCTGGTCTTAGACTGATCCCTGCAGCACTCTACTTGTAACCTTAGGCCATTCTGAGAATGTGCCTTTTTTTTTGCATCCTATGTTACTTTCTGCTTATGTAGTATTATCCAGCAGTGGAATTGGTCTTATTCCATCTGGTAGCTCAATCTTCTTAACGTCCAATTAGGGATGGTTCAGTTTGGTTGTATGACAAAAGGTTTCACCATTTGAGTGGGTCCAAATGTTTTAGCATCAATCTGTTTATAATGTAAATATGCAAGATGGCTTGTGTGTCCTCACTTCCTCTTTTCCCCATGTTTTGTAATTCAGCATCTTGTAGTTGTGAAAGTGAAATGAAAAAAAAAGAGAGAAACTGTTTTGATGTTAGACTGGATGTTTTAGTACAGCATGATAGTGAATGAAATCCCACTGAAATTAGTGAAGCTGTTGATTATCATAAATGTATTTAGATAACACACACAAAAGCATATGTAATAAAACATGTCCAGAAATTTTCCTCAAAATGTATCCCAATATTTTAACATTGAGTCTCTGATAAAGTTGGCTTTTTTAGTTTCACTAACTGTAACACGTGTCAGGAACACAATGAGCCCCTGTAGTTTCACTTAGAGTAACACATCATGAACATACGCAATATATTAAGATATGAGCTCCTTATGTAGACCAGCATAACCCTTCTCAGTCCCTTGATTTTTATTGTTTCTATTTACAGTAACTGACATTTTCCCAGTCGAGCATAACTCTTAACGCTATAAGTTTGATAAGGTTTCTCAGGATCTTTTTTTTCTGAAAGTTTCCTCTTACTTTTACAATAATCTACATCTTTGTATATTAGCAAGGCCCTCCCCACTATCAGTTTTGGTAAGGTTTTTATGAAGGGTAAATTTTTAGTCAGGTGTGTAATCCCTTTTATAATATGGATTTCAGTGACTCCCCAAGTAGTATGGTATAATGACACATCTTCAAAAAATGCAGCCCCATGTTATGTGAGGGCCTTTGGTATTATTTGCTTTTTTCTTATACATTTTAAATGTCTTGAGTTATTATTTTCATGTGCTGTATGCAAAATTTTCTATGAGAGTAATTTGTTTTCTGCTTTAGGCTGCAGCATTTAGTCGTGCACCAGCTAATCAAAGGAACTTCCACTTCACCATGGATGGGAGACGAAGCAGTGCAAAGACTTCCACTGATCAGGTAATTTTCATTTTTTTTTGATTTACTAATACTACTGTACCTTAATTTGTAGTACATCCCTTCACAAAAAGTTGCTATGGAAATTCTCATGCATTTATGCATGTATATAAGTCTTTTTGTTTTATATTCATTCAAATTTTATACTTACCCGCCGTCTCCCGCATTAGCGAGGTAGTACAAGGAAACAGACTAGGAATGGCCCAACCAACCCACATACACATACATAAACTCCCACACACGCACATATACATTTGAATATACATTTCACTGTATACATACATATAATACACAGACATACATATATACCCACGTACATATTCATACTTGGTGCCTTCAATCCATTCCTGTCGCCACCAAGCCTCACAAAATAGCATCATATCATTTTCTTTAGGTATTTCATTATTTTATTGTTTTTCACACCGAAATTTTATGTGATTCTGTTCTCTGTTACATTGATTATGCTTTTGATGAAAAGTAAAATTTTGACGAAGTTTCTCGAATGTCTGGTGATGTTTACATGATACTACAGATGTGATTATCTCACACTTCAACAATTTTTTTTGTTTAAAGATCCTTTTATTTCTAACAAACATAACCCTGACAAAACATTAACAAACACAGATTACCTGAAAAGCACTAAGCAACTGCCCTACCAATCCAGATTTAATTACCACCCCACTAATTCACCCTTCTGAAACTACACTTCCAAGACATACATGAGTTACATTTTTGTGTTTGTTCTCTGGGCACAACCCATCTCTACAACATTGTAAACATGAGATCCCTCATGCCCAAGATGTGACTTCCAAGATGAAAACACTGAACACTTACTCTAATTATCTTTCCTTGCTTTACATGGACATACGCACATCACCACACTCCCTGACTTATGGCCCCTCTTGGTGGTGGTTGCTGGTTTCTAAATTGCTGCTGGAGCTCCTTAGAAAGGGCTCCTGGGACAGGCTAGTATAGGTAAAGTTATGAGAAAATAGTATCTTTTGGGAGTATCTAAGCCTGATGATCAAGGATCATAAATCATATTTGTAGATGACTGTACTTTATTAGAATAATGTAACATTTTGAAAGGTATTAATTTTACTTCTGTTATGTAAATGTATAAGTATGTAAATTTACCTGCACTAAGCAAAAGAGAGACTTGAAGAGTCGACATTTTTTCAGGTTTTCCTGAGTTTCCGTATCTGTTAAAAAATGCTGAAGATTGAAAGATTCATTTTGAGATCCATTGCAGTAATGTTTCAGTTAGAATTTATTATTATTAGAAAGGTTTTGATGTTATGAAATATTGTGAGATTCCTGGACTGCTTTTTAAATGAAAAAAACAATGTATGCTTTTTAGCATACAGAAGAATATAGTTGCATTATTCAGCAGCTTGGCATTCAAAACCCTTATCAAGGAAGCTTGGTGATGGACCAAGTGAAGGAAGTGAACACCTTTAGAAACCAATGTAAAATATTGAGAACTGCCCTGTGCCAGGTGGAAAGGAAGAAGAGAAGCATGTTTTGAGATTGTATGGAGAGCATCTACATACAGCTTAGATTTGGAGTAATAGAAAAGAGAATTTATGAGTCAAAGTGACTTTTTTTATGAACAGTCTCACAAATTTGTAGTACTTGTTTCGACTCTAATGAAGATAGGTGTGATGTGGACTTGGATTGTATTTAATTTAGTGATTGAGATTGATGTATATTAATGCCATTGCAATATCTTTCATCCACAGCTGTCTCGAGACTACCCAGTGGTTGACCACACATATGATGCTGTTGTGGTAGGTGCTGGAGGTGCTGGTTTGCGTGCTGCATTTGGTTTAGTGCAGGAAGGCTTCCGTACAGCTGTCATCAGTAAATTGTTTCCAACGCGTTCACACACAGTGGCTGCTCAGGGTGGTATAAATGCTGCTCTTGGCAATATGGAGGTAATTTTAGTTTAGGTAATAGATTTACTTTATTATTTTCCTTGAAGGAAGATTTCCTAAATCATTCTTGGGTTGATTTGTCCTGCATGCCATGAGGGATTCCCTGGGCTCTCCAGGGGTTAGGATTTTTTTAACCCATCAGTTGACATCCATGTTTTAAGACTTATGAGGTGCCAGCAGCCAGGAGATAATAACCATTGTCAAATGAAGGTTACTGATTGTGTGGAGATGGACCTTGGCTTAATTGTTGACTGCTATCACTGAATAAGCTGTTGACAAGGGGTGAGAGGCATTTACCTCTCTATAAAGCAGATGGTTAGGGGTGTCAAGTCTCTAGAGATCCCAGAGAATTTCTCATGGCTTGTGGGACATCATTTCAGAGAGTTTGTCATACTTGAAAACAGTTTTAAGGGTCAGTGAATGAAGGAACCTTAAGAAAATACAGGTACACCACCAATTTTCCGGCACTCTTGGTTCCAAAGCCTTGCTGAATTAACCATTATGCCGGACCAACAGTGGTCACTTAATAATAATTCATCAACACACCTTAAACCCACTAATTATACATCTCCCATGTGTCTAAAGTATACCATGGACTGCTAGAAATTTAAATTAAACAAATATTAAATGTAAATTAAATAGATAAATGAAATATACACCTGATTAGGACTGAGGTGCTCATCAGCTATGAGTTTCACAATTCGTCCACATACTCGGCAGCTCCTTCGTGGTTTGTAGACTGCTTTTCTCTGCACACTTTATTCATGGAAATTCCATGACACTTCTTGAATCCATCCCTCACTATAGTCACGCTCATGTTGTAATTTAAGTTCTTTGTGGAACAACTTATCCTGGTTCGTTATCATGCTACCTGACAAGTCCACTCCATCACGTGATTCCAATGTTGTCGAAACCATTCCATCATCACTTGATTGTGCTCAGTACTCTTACCATCTTTCATAGTTTTGCTTCTTGGAATTACTGTCTGCATAGAATTTCAATATTTTCTCCCTTTGCTTCTTTATATCATAAACAGTTGATGAACCTATACTTCGAATTGCTGTCTGCATAGAATTTCAATGTTTTCTCCCTTTGCTTCTTTATATCATAAACAGTTGATGAACCAATACTGTCGATGTCACACAGCTTACTTTGAATTTAAGCAAAGTAAGCTAAGAATCTCACAGAATTGCAGTATCACCACCAACAAGTGCAGTGAAAAGAATGTAAATAAGCGCGCCCTACACAAAACACCATCTGTGGCTGCCCAGTAAAGTAGTCTGGTGGCTGTGGTAATTTCAAGTTCCCTCATGTAATTTTGTCCTGACGAAAGGAGGTGCCAAACCATCAATTGCTTGAAAATCAGTGGTGTACCTGTGGTAAGCATTATAAGTAACATAATGTTCTTGGAGAAAAACTGGAGGAAGTGAAGTGTTTTAGATATCTGGGAGTGGATCTGGCAGCGGATGGAACCATGGAAGCGGAAGTGGATCATAGGGTGGGGGAGGGGGCGAAAATTCTGGGAGCCTTGAAGAATGTGTGGAAGTCGAGAACATTATCTCGGAAAGCAAAAATGGATATCTTTGAAGGAATAGTGGTTCCAACAATGTTGTATGGTTGCGAGGCGTGGGCTATGGATAGAGTTGTGCGCAGGAGGATGGATGTGCTGGAAATGAGATGTTTGAGGACAATGTGTGGTGTGAGGTGGTTTGATCGAGTAAGTAACGTAAGGGTAAGAGAGATGTGTGGAAATAAAAAGAGCGTGGTTGAGAGAGCAGAAGAGGGTGTTTTGAAATGGTTTGGGCACATGGAGAGAATGAGTGAGGAAAGATTGACCAAGAGGATATATGTGTCGGAGGTGGAGGGAACGAGGAGAAGAGGGAGACCAAATTGGAGGTGGAAAGATGGAGTGAAAAAGATTTTGTGTGATCGGGGCCTGAACATGCAGGAGGGTGAAAGGAGGGCAAGGAATAGAGTGAATTGGAGCGATGTGGTATACCGGGGTTGACGTGCTGTCAGTGGATTGAATCAAGGCATGTGAAGCGTCTGGGGTAAACCATGGAAAGCTGTGTAGGTATGTATATTTGCGTGTGTGGACGTATGTATATACATGTGTATGGGGGTGGGTTGGGCCATTTCTTTCATCTGTTTCCTTGCGCTACCTCGCAAACGCGGGAGACAGCAGCAAAAAAAAGAAAAAATCTTGTGATGAGCATTAAATGATGCCTAAGTTTTTATCCGTTAAGTGTTTTATATAATGTAACATGGCTGCTTCAACTTGTATTAGTGATAGAATTTTAGGGGAAATGTGGTGACTACATCTGAAAAATGCTAATTAGCTTTAAGTTATTAATGACTCAGGCCGTAACTGCATAGGGTTGAATTACTATAGCTTATATTTTGCTAAAATGGGCTGTCAAGTAATGTTTTAAGCTAAAGCAAATCAACTTTTGCAGCCGGACAATTGGGTATGGCACATGTATGATACTGTGAAGGGCTCAGATTGGCTGGGTGACCAGGATGCCATCCATTACATGACTCGTGAGGCTCCAAAAGCTGTCATTGAACTGGAAAATTATGGTAAGTTTTCCATGTTGTACCAGTGAGCAATTGTCAATACTGACTTAGCCAAAGGAGATGTTTAGACTGTCTCTTTTATTATCTCTTTTTAATCTTTCAGACATGTTTACTTTTCTGCATGTGTGAGGTAGTGTCCACAACATATGACTGAGTCTTAGAGGGAAAAAAAGGTCTTTTATTGTTGCTGTAATATTGTATATATATGCTTGCAGCACATTAGTGTATGATAATGTAGAGTACATAAATGAGGATAGCATGTGGAATCCCTAATCTGTTTAAGCAGAATCCAGATCATTTTATGCAGGATGGCTCTCTTTAACTCTTTAGATGCAGAATTTATTTCCAGTTACATTTCTGGGGATAGGGGAGAAAGAATTCTAACCAAGCACAATTATTTCATCACCAACATTCAGATGTGTATTCCTCTTGTACCATATCTACTTTAGTTTTCATATGCATTAAAGTACATACATCTGCTTAATCTAAACCTATGCAGTTTTCTGTGCATGTCTTCTTGAAGGGGTGGAAGAGATGGTGCCGGTTAGAAGTGGGGTATCTTGAGATCTCTCATAGCAAGTTTTTTCTTTTTAGTTTTATGTATTTCATGTATGTAAATTGATATATAAAATGAGAATTTTTTCTTATTTTCAGGTATGCCCTTTAGCCGTACTCCAGAGGGAAAAATTTATCAACGAGCCTTTGGTGGTCAGAGTTATAACTTTGGAAAGGGTGGGCAGGCTCACAGGTTAGCAACTATATTTTCGGGTTAAGAAGTCTCATTTGTATATTTCACCCCTTGGACTATGGAGGTTTTAGTTCTTGTCACTCAAAGCAGTTAAGTAGACAGACTGATGATGTGTACATTTTCACTACGTTCAAAAACTCACAAAAATATCAGTTTGTCATTTGTATCATGGCTTAAATGGTATGCAAGGCATTTCCCATTATTTCTGTGAATAATGTGCAGGTGTTTGGTTGGAGGCTGGGCAAGGCTAATCACACACCATTCACTGTACTTCACCAAGTAGGATGAATACATCATTATTCTCTCTCTCTCTCTCTCTCTCTCTCTCTCTCTCTCTCTCTCTCTCTCTCTCTCTCTCACATTTTCACTTTCTTTCACTTAGCATTCTGTGATTAGTGTATACAATGTTTAAAGTAATTGGAAGCAAATGTATATGTATGTTAAATTTTTTTGCTGAATTAATTTTCACAGGATGCCCTAAAATGTCTGTTTTCTGACCCCAAAAATTAATTAGTAATTTTTTCTATTAAATATTCAACATCATATTAGACATATTATCTGGATATGACAGTAAAATTCCATGAAAACTTATTAGAGGAATAAAATGATGGTTTACTGTAAAGAATTCAGGAACACATGAAAAAGTTCTCTTGAATGGTACATGATAAGTTCACTCATCAATAAAAATCAAGAATAAATCTTTTACCTGATATAGAGAAACTGAATATGAATACCATTATGCAGTATATGATATTTGTATCATCTACGGTGAAGGAATTTCTTGGAAAAGTGAGAAATGTTTGGTGAAAAATGAAAGTTGTTATTGCACAATAGTTTTCACATTCCGACCTTTGCTTCAGTGTATTTTGTTCTTTATGAATTAATTATATCAAAATTGATAAGAAATAAGGCTATTATTCCAAATCTAATAACTTGCACCTTTAACCAATTACTGAATCTTTTACATCAGTTTTTAGTCTTATGGCACCTGTGCATTGGAACTGGTGCAGCTGAACATTCTGATGAAAGTCAGTAAGATGTTTCCACCTCCTCATCACCAAATTGTATTGTTGAGTCATCATAATCAGTATTCATTAACATCCCGAGACTGGCTGTCACTTAATCCGCATCTCATCTTGACACAGCTTCCTCTGTAAACTCAGACTTGGACAGGATATCTCAGTGGGGTAGGCAAAATCTTGTTAAGTTGATTGCCTCCAAGACCCAATTTCTATCAAAAACTCCTCACAACTCTCGCCTCTCCTTTGATGGATCGGTAATTCCACCTCTTGACTCATTTAACATACTTGGTATTACTGTGACTTCCACTCTTTCTTGGAAACCCCACATTACAGGAATAGCTAAGTCTGCCTCTGAGAAACTGGTTGTCATGTTTAGATGTTGAAACTTCTGTTTGGAAGAGTTGCTCCATTTATGTTTACAAGGGATTGATTCTTCCTTGTATGGAATACTGCTCTCATAGTTGGGGTTGTTCTAGCTCTGTATCCTTACTTGACAGAGTTCGAGTCGAAAGCGGTCCGACTTTTATAAGCTGTCCTCGGCTAACTTCCACACTTGACCCTCTATGCCACAATGTTGGTTCACCTTCCCTCTTCTGTAGGTATTATTTTGGTTTTTGCTCCTAAGAGCTAGCTGCTTATGTGCCCCTACCACTAGCTAGACCATGAAATATTCAGCAAGCTGCTGCATCACATGATAATTGTGTGGCCATCGGCTACTCAAGAATGGGCTGTTTTGATACCTGCTTCTTTCTTTACACATCGAAGCTTTGGAATTCTACCTTCACGTGTCTTTCCCAATACCTGTGACCTGGTGCATTTCAAAAGGCAGGTCTCTTAAATACTCAAAAATTTTTAAATACTTTCCCTTGTCTTTTCATTTTCTACTTCATAATTCTCTATTTCAGTTTAGGCCCAGCCTTGATGTGGACTTTCATCCGTGACTGTAGTCTTTAAGATAAAGAAAAAAAGATACTATATACAAGCAGAGATTGGTCAGTTCTGTGTTTTCATGAAGGTGAATGTATGTTTAACTCTTGGGATAGGGTAGAAATAATATTTCCCACATAGTGCTAGCATTTTATAAATACAATTGAGGGGCAGGAGCCTAGGGTTGGGAATGCTCTGCAACTTGATTAACTGCATAAGGGTAGGAATAGGATGATGAGCCAAGCTATTATTTACCCTCCATTGTGTATTCGTTTGTTGCTTACTGCTACTTAGCCAAGGTGGAAATGATGAACTGGTATAAAAAAGCATGTTTTGTTTCTTACTGAGTTAATGTAATTCTTTATTCTCTTTAAAAACCTTTACTTAGATGAATGGTGAGGTAGCTGGGAAGCAAGTCTTGGGGAATGGGGTATCCATACCCTATTATTAGGCTGGGACTGAGGACGTCAGTTATACTAACTGATTCCCTGAACGTTGCATGTATACACTTGGTCCTTCTTATCAAAATTTGATGGAGTATGATTATTAGATTGTAAAAGAATTATACCAGTTTGTGGATAATTATATATAATCTTTCGTTGTCAACAGGTGCTGTTGTGTGGCAGACCGCACTGGCCATTCTCTCTTACACACACTTTATGGACAGTCTCTCAAGTATGATTGTAACTATTTCATTGAATATTTTGCTCTAGACCTTCTAATGGAAAATGGGGAATGTTGCGGTGTTGTTGCCCTTTGTCTAGAGGATGGATCAATTCACAGGTGAGTAACATTGTAGGTTTTTTCTCAGGTGTTTGCTCATTTCCAGTGAACTAGTGTTAGTATTTAGAGCCATACCATAACTAATGCTTTATCTAATGTTCTTCATCTTAGTAAGGGAGACTTGATAGCAACTCTCAGTTTTTCCCTTGTTGAAAATTACAAAATGATCAGGTTTCATCTGATTTTGCATAGAAAAAAAAAGCTATCAGGTTCAAAAGAAAACTTTGCCAGAAGTAGTTTAATTATGTGATTAATGATCAGTACAGCAGGTTAGTATGTAAAACTTGGCTTGAGGATTGCAGCCGATTTAAGATAGTATATGAGAGGAATGCATTGTTGTTATGGCTTTAGAAAGAATACTTTTGAGGGCCATTTATATGTATGTATATTAGGGGTCAGTTGGTAGCCCCATTTTAATTGGTTCTTTTAGGCATGACATAGAAACCAATGCTCCTAAGTCCTTTGCCTGCCTTGATTCAGAGCTGGAAAAAATTCTTTCAGAATTAGTGTCATATCCTCCAATTACTCTCTGCTTCCCATTTTGAATGTAAATAGGATGAAAGATGAATTCGCTGAATGATGTATGAAGGCTGCATGTACCAGACCCACTTCATTCAGTGGGAAATGAAGCAGTGAGATATGGCAGGAACTGTGAGGTTGAAAATGGGAAATTTGTGTATGGAAGAAAGTGAATGTGATAAAAAAAGCAGTTGCACCTACTTTCTCTGACATCTGTAAGTTACAGTTCCCTTCACTAGCAGTATTTCAATGTATTTATGATGATGGAACTGTTGTCCTTACAAGGATAATGATTTCTCCCAAGATTGGATTGCCTTTTAGATATCAGACATCCCACATACTTTTTATGGAATTTCTTATATTTAGCTGACTCAGGAAACCTAAAAATCTAGGTGTTAACCTTTTAGAAAAGGTTTCAGCTTCCAGTAGTTTGGAAAAACAGAACTTTGTCCAGTTCCGAATGATTTCTATGGTTTGGAAAATTGCCTGTATCCTTAAACTTCAAGTAGCACTTAAGTCACCAAATGTAAGTCCCCAAATTCAAGAGGATTGTAGCAGAATTGGTGGAATGTTCTTATGATAGAATAGAACGCCCTGTTTACAAAAATATATGTTATATCAACTGGTTTTTGCTTTTTGTATATATTTTTTTGAATTTGTATTTTCTGCATGTATTTTTATGAATTTGACTATGCAGCACCAATGCCATAGTTTCTAGTCACTGGTGAGTGGTTGTTGTTCAAGTGAAGAACAATATCTCACCTGTGAAATGAAAGAGCATCATATAAAAATGACAAAATGACCAAGAAACAAGCAGTATAGTCCTTGCCTTACTTAGGGAAAAATAACAAACTTCCTGAGAGAGTATTACTAAGATTGCACTACACTGACTTGTGTTGGTATGTATTGCTTGGCAGTTCTTAGTTCTCTTTATGTTGGTGCAAATCTCACTTCCTGTTGACTTCTCTGTATGAATGTCCTTGTTCCATATGTTTCCACTGCTTCTGAAGGTGTGTACACAGAGTCTCTATGATGCTCATTGTGTAATCTTTGGTGTCACTCTCTAGGGAGAACCCAACAGGATGATGTTCCTTATGTTTCCCTTCAGACACGTTTCAGTGTATTGCCACTTTTTTTCACCAATGATTTTTCATTTTATCACTAGTGAATACATTGATTTATTTGGTTGTTACACTCTTGAAAACTCTTCGGATGACATTATTACGCAGAGACTTTATTTTGATTAGACCTTAGTTTCTTTGTAACTATTACATAGCTTTGCCAAAAGTAAGAAGTGCCCAGCATCAAGAGCAGTAGTTGTGGATGTGTTAATACAATACAGCATATGATGTGATAGTGGATGACAGTAAGACAGTAATGCTTTAAAGTGATATTGTAGCAGATGATGTTTTATTGATATCAGTAAAGCACTACCTTTTGCCTTACGATGATAATCTGTAATGAGTTCAAGTAACACAACAGAATATGTGAGGGAAAACATCCCTGGTACATAGAATTAAGTCTTGGCAAAGTTGGCTTCATTTGAAATTATTTCATGTAGAGCAACACTTTTCAGAAAAATTTCTAATACATCAAACAAGGAGCTTCTGTAGGATTAGAGTTCTGTGAATTAGACAACTGCATTCCATTGATAGTAGTAGCAGGCATTAGAATCCTTAGAAGTGTTCAGTATCTACACTTAAGAAAAGTCACTAGTTTGGCATTAGCTTGTTCCTAACCATGGCAAACTAAAGACATTTCTCTATAAGGCTTAAAGTGGCAGGTAATGGAATAAACTTGGAATTATGACTTTTTGATATCATAAGGAAGAAATAGGTCCCTCTGAAGTTGTGAAAGTCATGTTCATATTTGAAATCCATTCATTTTTTTAGGTTCCGCTCCAAGAATACAGTGTTGGCCACAGGTGGTTATGGTCGTGCATACTTCTCCTGCACTTCAGCCCATACCTCCACAGGTGATGGCAGTGCCATGGTCACACGGGCAGGACTGCCAGCCCAAGATTTAGAATTTGTCCAGTTCCATCCCACAGGTATGATAGTTAAGCTTTATATTGTAAAGAGTATTATTCGTTAGGTTTTTTGTGTGTTATTGTAATAGCGATTGAAAACCTGGGAAGACTTACCAGCAGATTTGTAGAGATTTTTTGTTATTTTGGAGTGATAAGATAGTGTAATAGAAAAATTGACTGTAGGGAATAAATGGACACAACATTCATACAGCACTTCTCTAAGAAACAGGAGTTGCACCCAATTCCACCCTCCCTTCTTTCTACAAGTAGTCAACACGAAGTCAAGACAGAAAGAAAAAAGGATAAGAAGGAGCTCTCATAAGACATACACATCAACATCCCCTGGTATTGACAACTAACCGAACAGATCACAGACAGTGCGAACACTCTTGAAGTATTGTTCATAGAAATAAAACTGCCCAACTTCTACCACAGCATGATGTGATGCTAAAAAGCAGCTCTAATGTTCTTTAGTTATGAAGACTTGCCATGGCCACTCCTTTGAGGGAGTTCCAATTGGAACAGGCATTAGATTTATAGATAGATGTATCTGCATTTTCCTAACTCTCAGGCACCTAAGTCTGAGCTGTACAAGCATATAATAGCCTGATTAATGTACAGTATATTTATATCTTTAAATGTGAAGGTGTCGTGGCAGTTTAGGGTATGATTGTGGAGCACAGGGTATTCAGTAAGGTGAATGAAAATGGCGAACAGCTCATAGAGTTGTGTTCTAAAAGAAAGGGCTGATGGTTGGGAATTCCTGATCTAAAAAGAGGGATTTGAATATTTATAGGAAATGTTTGAGTAATGATTAGAGAAATGGAGGGATTTATATATGGCACCTTAGGATCTTGGGAAAGCACATGATAGTGTTGATAGAGATGTCTTGTGGAAGATCTTATGAATATGTGGTGTGGGAAGAAAACTACTAGGAGTGAGAGCTATTTTCAAGAGTTTAAGGCATGAGTAGAAATAGAAGAATGAGAGAATATATGTTTTTTCATAGGTGCTTGCTATTTCCTGCATGAGCAAGTTAGCAACAAGAACAGATGACTGAGTCTTAGAGGGAAATTCTTCTCTTGGCTCCTTGCTCTGTTGCTTCTTTTAGACACTAACATGGGAAGGGAGGATTACCAGCCACCCACTTCTGCCCCTTGTTGTCACCTTCTACAACATGCAGGGAATATGTGGGCAATATATTCTGGAGAGTAAATTCCCTCAGAAGGCACATGGCTGAAAGCACCTCATGTACCCCCCATGTAAAAGGGAAAAGAGTGAAAGATAATGACTTAACTGAGTGAAAAGGAGAGATAGAAATTAGAAAGTGTGAATGGCAAGATACAATTAGGAGAAATTGATAGGTGTAGGAAATTGAGAAAAATTTTTTGATATTTTCTATCTTTTTTGCTCATGCTTAGGTATCTATGGTGCTGGCTGCTTGATGACTGAGGGTTGTCGTGGAGAAGGTGGCTATCTTGTTAATTCTGAAGGAGAACGATTCATGGAGCGCTATGCACCAGTTGCCAAAGATCTGGCATCTCGTGATGTTGTGTCACGTTCTATGACTATTGAAATTCGAGAAGGTCGGGGTTGTGGTCCAGAGAAGGATCATGTGTACTTGCAGGTAAGGCAAAACTTTACTGTGTCAGGGTTAAAGTAAAAGGAAACCCATTAATATTTTGGCATGGTTGTTTCTGTGCACTTCTAAATCTATAAATCTACACACACCAATGAGATACCAGTTGGAAATGGGGTTTCATCTTTTGATTTTGATAATTCCAGAAACTGCTTACTAGTAGCTCCCATAGAATGGTGGGTTGTGTTCCTGCAAAACTTCGTATGATAGTGTAAATAAATGGATAATTGGAGCTCATTGTTCAATGACGTGAATGTTTGTACTAATTTTCTGTGTCTAATTCTTCAAGTAAAAATGTTGATTCAATAACTAAGCTCTCATGGTGTAATGGTTAGCATTGTTGACCATGAGTTGCACATGAACCTGACCAGATTTACATCCTGGGCAAGGCAGTTGGCCTGCAGCCAACCGCGATCCTCTTGGAGCTGGTTCATAAGTGGGTATCTGGCTTAAGCCATGGCATACCAGTCTGTCAAAATGGCTTTAATTGTAAAACCTTTAAGCTCTTTAATGGAGTTCCCAAAAAGTACCTCTTTCTCTCTCTCTTTTCAATCTCATTTTACATGACCTCCCATTACCTCAGGCAGATCTCAACGTGAAAGTCCTTTCATATGTAGATGACCTTACAGTCACATCACAACACCCTTACACCATACATATTCACTCAGCTCACTCAGAATAGATTGAGGAAATGTTTCAACTACAAAGATATTGAGCATACCAGGTAAGTTGTGTGGGGAAGTGGTGATTGAGAGGATGAAGGCATGTACAAAGCATCAGATTGGGGAAGGACAAAGTGGTTTCATGAGTGGTTTAGGGTGGTTGGATCAGGTGTTCTCTTTAGAGAATATCCTATGAGCAATACTTGGAGAAAAAGAAGGATTTGTATGTGGCATGTATCAATCAGAATAAAGCATGTAATAGGGTTGACAGAGATGCTTTGTCTTACAGATATATGGTGTGGGAGGAAAACTTGTAGAAGGAGTGAAAAGTTTTTGTGAGGAGTGTAAGGCTAGTGTACGAATAGAAGGAGAGGAGAGTGAGAGGATCCAGGAGAAGGCTATTGTGCAGCAGGAATGTGTGATATCACCATAGTTGTTTGATTTGCTCACAGATGGGATGGTGAGTGAGATAGATGCAAAGATGTTGGAGTGAGGGGCAGGTATGCAGTCTGTAGGGAGTGTGGGGCCTAGAAATTGAGTCGGTTGCTGTTGGCTGATGACCCAGCAGTTGTGGCAGATTTGATTGAGAAACTACAGAAGTTGGTGACTGAGCTTAGGAGTATGTGAATTGAGGAAGTTGAGAGTAAATGTGAATAAAAGCATGGTTATTAGGTTTAGCAGGGTTAAGGGACAGATTAGTTGGGATATGAGTTTAAAAAGAGAAAATTTGGAAGAAGTGAAGTGTTTTAGATACCCGGAAGTGGAAGTGAGTCATTGGGTGGGTGAGGGGGCAAAGGTTCTGGGAGCAGTGAGGAATATGTTGAAAGAGAGCTCTTTATCTAGAAAGGCAAAAATGGTCATGCTTGAAGGAATGGTAGTCTCAGTAATGTTGCATGGTTGTAAGGCATAGTTTGTAGATAAGGATGGGCAGAGGAGGGTGAAAGTGTTGGAAATACAATGTTGAAGCCAATATGTGGTTTGATTGAGTAAGTGACTGAAGGGTAAGAGAGAGATGTGATGATAAAATGGGTGTGATTGAGAGAGCTGAAGATAATATGCAGGAAATGGTGAATATGTATGGGAAAAAATCTTTTCTTTCTTTCATTGTGATCGCAGTTTCCCATGTTAGCTCTTGTGTTTATTGTTGGACTCATTCAGGAGGAGGGAAATGTAGGTTGTGAAATATGAAACTGTTTCTTTCCCAGAGGCAGTTCCCTCTTAAGTATCCAGTTCTTTCCCTCTCTCCTCCTTCCCCTTTTTATTTGAAGATCCCTTTCTTAGGCATGTACATGAACAAGCACAAAGCACAGACACTAAATGGTAGTAAGTCAAGTGGATTGGTTGTTGGGAATTGCTACATACGGCACTGCTTTAATGATTGTTGTTGGCCATGATGGGTTGCTGAATAGTTGCATGGGTTGCATAAACATTAGCCTGTCTCAAGAATTTTGATGGTAATAGAGGTGAAATACAGACTAATAGACTTCATTTAGGGTACAATAGTGTTTTGACTCCTTTTGAGCTTTCCTTTTACTGGAGAAATAGAAATGTAGCCCACGTGTAAGATTTTCATTTATTATTATTATTATTATTATTATTATTATTATTATTATTATTATTATTATTATTATTTCGTTCTTTGTTACTATTCGCCATCTCGTTATTATTTCTTTCTTTCATACTATTCACCATCTTCCGCATTAGCGAGGTAGTGTTAAGAACAGAGGACTGAGCCTTTAAGGTAAATCCTCACTTGGCTCCCTTCTCTGCTCCTTCTTTTGGAAAATTAAAAAACAAGAGGGGAGGATTTCCAGCCCCCCGCTCCCTCCCCTTTTAGTCGCCTTCTACAACACGTAGGGAATATGTGGGAATATTCTTTCTCCCCTATCCCCAGGGACATTATTATTATTATTATTATTATTATCATCATCCTTATTACTGAATTTTTGTGTTAAATGGCATTATCTTCCTTACAGCTTCACCACTTGCCTCCAGAGCAACTGGCACAGAGGTTGCCTGGTATTTCAGAGACTGCCATGATCTTTGCTGGTGTAGATGTAACTCGTGAACCCATCCCTGTTCTGCCTACAGTACATTACAATATGGGTGGAATCCCAACCAATTACAAAGGACAGGTATGTTAAATTTGTGGCACTTTGATTGATAGTAATGAGGAAGGTTGAAAATTCATTTTAGCTACTTTAGAAATTGCTCGTAGAACATCATCCTGTTTTGTATGAAATTTTTTTTTACAGAATTGATGAGAAACCTTATTGCTCAGTCTTTCATGCCAGACACAGGAAAGTCTTAAATAGTTTAGAAGTTTGAAAATCTCAGACAGTGAATTTAAACAGAGTGGATATACAATTAGGAATTAAAATCAGGTTAAGGAGAAGTTTCAGGAAATTCTTCAGAAACTGAAGATTGATGTTGAAGTTTAAAGACATATAAAAAGATATAGATACATTCTGGAAGACTTGAGTGAAGATGGAGTACTGGCTAAAGAAATGGAATTATGGAAAGATTGGTATGATTATGTAAGAAAAATTGTTTTTATTTAAATATGAGCATTGACCATATATATTTGACAGTTTTTGGTCATGGAGGCAGTTATTCATTAATTACTTTTACTTAAACATGTATTATAGTATGCTGGACAACAGTTTATCATTTACAGATAAACTGTTGTCAGTCATGATGTAGAATATTGCATGTTGAACTGGTAGAATACATTGTATTAAGATTTTGTTTCTGTATGATTGCTGATTCCCTTGAATGTTGATTGATTTTAGTATTTAGTTTTCTTACCCATTTATACTAAATATAATGATCACCTCATTTTGATGAAATTAGGTGATTACCAGTGATGGAAAAGAAGACAAAATTGTTCCTGGCCTGTATGCTGCGGGTGAGTCAGGGTGTGCTTCAGTCCATGGAGCAAATCGCCTTGGAGCTAACTCTCTTTTGGATCTTGTTGTGTTTGGCCGTGCTTGTGCCCACACAATTGCTGAGGAGAATAAGCCAGGGGACCCCATCTGTGAACTGTCTCAAGTAAGTTTTTTTCCCACAGGTAATAATGGTGCAGTATTATCGTAATATTAATGTTAATTTGTGTATTATTCCTGTATTATTTTATTATTTAGTACTTTAAGTGATCAGTGTAATAAAAGATGTGATATTTGAGACATGGTGTATGTTTTCTTTCATTGCTGGGTCCATTCACTTCATGTACTTTGTAGATTAACTCATTTCATTTGACGTCTTAATAAGAATGTGATTAGATTTGATTTTTAGTAGGTGAAAGAGTACATTTTTTGTGATATTCTGTGATTAGATTTGATTTTAAGTAGACGAAAGTACATTTTTCATGATATTCTTAATATTTCTATTTTCTGTTTTATTGATATAGTAGGATAAGTAGGCAAGGTCAGTAGAGTAGGTTGCATTTGGTAGGCAGCCAGCAATTGGGGAGGTATATTACCAGTACCACTCGTTTAGGTATCAGGAGGGTTAGTGACAGCTGCTTAGTGAGCCAGAACTTCAATGGTTGTCAAGTTGCACTCCTCTGGCCCAGGTAGCTGTCTTTTCTTTTTTGCTTCACACACTTGAACTAATAGCATTCTGTCCATGAGTATATAATTTCTCCTTGTCATATGTAATGCTTGACAACACATAACTCGCAGCTCGTTCTTCATAACTAAATTTTCTTGTGGTGAGCACTGTGGGCTAGCCCTACATTTTGACTAAAGGGTAGGAGCAGTAGCTAGAAGTAGTAGGCAGGAGCATTGGATAGAAACAATTATTAGGAAAATTAGGTAAGAACCTCTGCAAACAGTGCACTAGAGTTGCCATCTGCCTGTGGCTTGTTTTAAGTGAGGCACAAAAGGCTAAGAATCAGCACTGGAGTTCATTTGTTATGGAGACTATTGCAGTGGCCACCCCTTTGAGGGAGTTCCAATTGGAGCAGATGTTAGAGATATAAATATTTAGATAGAAGGTCAGTGGTTATTTTAGTAGTAACCCTGGGCATCTTATAACACTTTATTTCATATATTAATACGCAGGATTTTTTTGCCGAACCCTTTCAAGGTTTTTATGATGAAATTATATGTCGTAAGTCATAGAATATTTGGTTTCAATGTGTTTTACTGTTGTTTACTTTCATCGCCTTACCCTATCTATATATCTATGTATTTGTATTTCTGACGTCCATTCTCTTTGGGAACTTCCTCAAGGGGGTGGCCACAGCAAAAGAGTTTCCATAACTGGTAAATTTCAGTGTGGTATGAGACCCATTTCTGCTAATCCTCAGTTCAATACCTCTTGAAGACTGCGTGCATTACCTGTACTTCCACGTGTACCTTTCATATGTACAGTAATTTGCCATGAATAGCTAAGGTTTGTAGTGATTTATTTATATATCTATATCTCTCTGATACCCATTCCCTTTGGGAACTCCTTCAAGGAAGATGCTGCTTCTTAGCCTTTATGCCTCACCTTTAAGAGGCCACTGGCAGAGAGCAACTCTAGTAGTTTCCAGGGGCTCCTACGTAATGTTCTAACCTACGACTTCTCCCAAATGCTCCTGACAAAATTTTCCTATTGACTACTTTTCAGTAATCAATCTGTCTATCTATATCTTTAATGCACGTTCCCTTTGGAAACTCCCTCAAGGGAATGGCTAACAAAAGAGTCTCTGTAACTGGTGAGCTGCATTCTCCTTTCCTTAGCCTTTAGTGTTTAACTTTCAGCAGGCCACTGAGAGAGGGCAAGTGAAGCATGTTTTCAGAGGGTTCTACGTAATGTTCCTGGTGGCTGTTTCTACCTAATGTGTCTACCTAATGTTCCTACCTATATCTGCAATTTAATGCTACTACCTGTTACTTCTATCCATTGCTTCCATCATTTTATCAAAAGGCAAGGCTAGCACATATTGCTTACTATGAGAAAATCTAGAGATTTCCTTTGAGGAATAATCCTAAGTATGACAAATATTAGTTTATTCTTTATGACAGACAAACGGCCTTATATGATCAAATATCTTTACATAGATTTTCTGTTCTTGTTTGTGCTTGGTTTCTTTTATCATTGTTTAGATGCATTTGTTTCTACTTTATTTATCCTTGTTTTGCATACATGATAATAGGGTTGGGCACACTTTTGACTTTTTATGAATTTTATCTTAAAAAGGAGTGTTTTTACAGTCATTTTGGGCGTAGAATACAAATCCGATGGAATTTTTTATGTAGAATGACACCCTAGGTTGATAGAATGAAAAATTCAAAATGGCAGCCAAAATTGTTCATTCTCTGCAAAAAAATTTGGTGTTTATGCTGACTAAAACTTGTGATATTGGCATCTTTTTGAGTTTGTTAGTATTAAATCAAACATTTATATGGATATTGTTCATCAGGACAGGTATAGGAATACTAAAGGAAACATCACTGAAATGTCAAAATTTTGAGTTATTTTTATCCATATTGAACTATAAACAATACAAAATAAACATTTATCAAATTGTACTTGTCCTGTTACTCCAACCTTGCATATCATTACTAACAACTTTCAGACAGAGCAAAGTTTTTAGGAGGGTGTCTACATTTACAGAAACATTGTCCTCTTGTTTAGCAAGATTTCTTTTTGATGTTTTCAGTTCTTTGACACTGAATTTTTCATACATTAATGGCATCTGAACATTTCACTCATGAAGTCTCATCAAGGTCTACAGTCACCACATGTTCTTTTTCCATTATCCTGTTTGCAACCAACTCCATATTCATATAAGAGGCATCATCAAGATATCAGATGATGCTCCTTCTACATGGGAAAACACACTTGAGGTCCTATGGTTTTTTTTTAGCTTTTTGGTGTAGCTTGACTGCCATCCTGACCTCCATATGCTGGGTTTGATATGCTTTCGTCTTCATCATTAGACTGTATCTCAGTTCCACCAACTTCCTTTCTGCTCATCATCTCTCACTGCTGTTCAGATATTGTTTGCTGTCTGTACTATTATACCTGTTAAATGTACAGTGCCTCCTTCGTAATCCACCAAACTGTGAAATGTGTATACACAGAGTTTATTATGACTTTTCCTGACCTGTGTGTTGGATGACCACCCAGTGTGCTACTTGGCAATTTGCTTTTAGTACTACATGTAGTCACTGATGATTCTGCAAGAGTGGTCAGGTGATTAACCATTGATGAGGCAAAATCTTCTTCATGATCTGTGTGCAGTACTTCATTATTACTTTATGATAACAACTCTGCATTCTGCACCCCTGGACTCGTGCTCTTTCTTTGTGGTTCTGTTTTTTCTTTGTAGCTGTGGCCTATATACTTTGTCATCAATTTGTTATGTCTTAATGGCTCATAATTTGTTTTCATTGAATTCCATTAGGTGCACTTTTGTCTATGTGTAGAGTGAAGCCTATTAGTATCTCATTCTCTGATCTTATCATTCTGCTTGCTGTAGTGTTATTACCCCAGACTGAACAACTGCTTAATCAGTCTTTGTTCTGCTCGCTACTTCTTTAACTTTACTGTTTCTTAAGAACTTAGATCTGTTTTCCTATCTTAACTTTAAAGTTTTTTCTCATGAAAAATGTGATTCAGTGTCAAATGTCCAGGCAAAATTTACTTCCATTAAAGTTTTAAAAACATTATTGTTTTGAGTTGATGATTAGGGTTTTATACTTTTTCCATGTCCTTTATTTATATGGTTGTTCATAATATTTGCATATATTACAGGTTGCCATACAGTGTTAAGCTGTACACTCTCTTTGAAAGAGAGACATATCCCATTTCTTTTGGTTTTCCTTGTTACCCAATTCATGTTTTATGATTTATTTCTTTCTTTTATGTGTATTATTGAACTGACTGACTTTTTCTTTCATAGAATGCTGGTGAACCATCTGTGGCAAACATTGACAAACTAAGATTTGCAAAAGGCAGCACCTTGACTGCTGAGGTACGAATGGCAATGCAGAAAACCATGCAAAACCATGCAGCTGTGTTCCGCACTGGTGATGTACTGAAAGAAGGCTGTGAAAAGATGTCAGCTCTTTGGTCAAAAATGGATGACATTAAGGTAATATGTAGTGGATTGATGTTCACTGGCATAATTACTAGTGCACTGGAGATATATGGATGCATTGACTTTTATGTTCCTCATCTTGTCTTGGACTCCATGTTATCGCAGAAAGTTGGGATTATAGTGTTTATTTTCTCTCTCTCTCTCTTTTTAGAAAATATAGATATCATGAGACACCTTCATCTTTTTTATGGAATATCGCATGACCAGAAAATAAAGTATTAACCACATCACAGGGCTAAATCATGTTCTCCTCCACAAGTCTTCAGTGTTTCTTTTAAACCAAGACAGAAACAAAGCCAGTCTCCCCATCACCTTGAACGGACTATTGCCACTGAACAAAACACCAACATAGATTACATACTTGATATTCACTCACCACACCATAACAACACACATATGTATTACCCCCAGAACCGTAACTGGCACTAAATTTGGCCCAAAAAGAATCCCTTAGCATGCCCTACAAACAATGCACCCTATTTACTCAAATCTATTCCTCACCTGCTTGGTCTTCACAGTAGAAATGGAAGGCTACATTGTTTCCTACTTCAGCAACATCTATTTATGGATGCCCACACCCACAACAAATAGAACACTGACAAAACATATACAGTGTGAAATGAGACTCCTAACCAACCAGACATACACCCATCAGAAACCACACTTTCTTGTGTTGTGTGTATTTCCTATGTGCTTTTGACATACAAATTTCTATTTTCAGTCTGGTTCCTCTCGTTCTTTCCGTATGCCCAAACCATTTCAGTGTACCATGATGAACCCTCTCAGTCATACTGCATTCACTACCATAGCTGCCTTTGACACTCTTTTTATACATGATCGACATGCTTCACACCCCCATATCATCCTCAGGGATTTCAGACACTCCAGTTTACTATGAAAATGAAAGTGGAGAGACAATTCTAGGATGTCAGTTTTGTAGGAGATATTGAATTAGCAACAAGGTTGATAAAAGGAAATTTGGATGTTGATAGTATTTTAAGCATTATAGAAATTTTGTAAGGTTTCCTTTACCCTAGTTAAGTGATAAGATAAGGAATTAGTATGAAAGGAACATTTCATTACCTCATGGTTGGGCTTTTTCAGCTAGTGGATCGTGGCATGGTGTGGAACACTGATTTGGTGGAGACACTTGAACTCCAAAATCTCATGACCAATGCTATCCAGACCATATATTCAGCAGAGGCACGCAAGGAGTCACGTGGTGCACATGCTCGTGAAGACTTTAAGGTAAGAAAATTGTATTTCCATCATAATGGGTTTATTTTAACTGATTATTTAAAAAAGAAATAATTTTAGCGATCACAGTTTTTCTAAAGTTTTGAAATATTGCTTGAAATATTCTGCTGTGAAAAGGCTGAACTTGTATGATTAACTTACCTCATAACTTGAAAAAGTTTCAACTTTTAGACATGAAACTGTATATAGTTTTTTCCTAGTATTTAAAGAACTGATGGCATAAGACCTAACACTAGTTTGATTTCTATGACTCATGTAAAAATGTTTATTGTAGAACTTAACCTGATGCATAACTTGAAGAAAATCACACCTTTGGAATTTGATGATAATGTAGATATTATCTTAACAGTATTTCCACCCATTCTTTTGGCACCCCAAATAAGTGTGACACAAGTGTGACATAGGACACTTTTGTAGAGTATATATCCAACCATGAATCTGATAGTGCTAATGAACAGGCTAGTTTGTCAACCTGCACGATCCATTTCATTAGATATAAGACTTCTGTTCACAGAGTTGTCATTCTAGAAGTTTTGTGATTCCCCACTTTATGCAAGTTATATACAAAATCTAAAAAACAAATTCAGTATAGTTTGTCGATCACCATAAGCATAGATATATTTCCCTTAGTATGTACCACTTTGTGCCACTGAAGATGTTCGATGAATTATGGTCAACAACTTTGTAAACTGTCGGTGAAAGGTTAAAAGAACTTGAACAGTACAGCTTAAAAAGAAGAGGAAGGTCTATGATGATATATGAATGACAACATTTAAGAAATTAATGAAAATTTGATGGGACTGAAAATTTAAGATTTTGGAAGAAACATAGTTATGGGATATATAAGATTAACATAGAATGGATAGTATTAAAACTGTAAAACAAAAATATATGGGAGCCTTGCAAGGAAGTGGAATTTTTTGATAGTTTTCAAAGTAAAATCAAAAGCTTAATCTGAATGGAGTGAGTACTGAAATCTTGAAGAAAAAGAAAACTGGCTAAGAAAAGTGTATGCAGTATAACATGGACCTTTATTGTTTATGTTTCAAATATCCTTAGGAACGTGTTGATGAGTATGACTACAGGAAGCCTCTAGAGACACAAGAACCTAAACCAATTGAAGATCATTGGAGAAAGCACACCTTATCATATGTAAACACTGATACTGGAGCTGTAAGTGTTTCTCATTAGAATGTTTGGTTGAAAGTAACCTTTTGTTCAAGTTTTTACAAGTTTTTAAGGATTTTGGTGGTTTGTAGATTAGGCAGTGGTTGATTTTTGTTGATGGAATAATTCGTATTTGGGAAAGACAGGCTGCTGAAGCCTTGAAAAGAGGTAGGTTGAAGTTTGTAGTTTATAAGTAGCTCGACTGACCAACTTGAATTAGGACTATCATAGCTGTGCATACATCAAGCAGAAATCTTCATTGGCTCAAAATATTAAAAGAGGTAAGTTCATGGTTACCTCAAATTTTGAGGAAATGAAGCCAGATGATGGATTTTGGCATTAGTATGGCTCAGTATTCTTGTGCTGGTTGCTCCAAATATTTGCATCCAAGTTCCTTACTTGACTATAAGAGTGTAAAATAATCATAAAGATGTGATGGACTAAATAGGGTAAATGAATTTAGTTTCCAGTTGAAGTAGATTTTTTCACCAGTGAAGTGGGTTTTAGACACTTCTTGTTTTTATGCTCAACATTATGAGATTAAGGAGCAAAAAAATTTTTTACACGAGGAAGTTCATTCTATTCTACAGGCATCGTAACGTACAGACTTTTACTTTCATTTTTCTCCTTTTATCTTTTTCCTGCAAGCACATGCTTTTTTCAGAAATGTTGTTGCCAGGTGTGTCAATACTGTGATTTTTTCCATGATGTGAAAGAGTTAAAAAGGATCATGTACCATTTTTATGGAGAATTCACATTTCATGGGAATGCAGCTGGAAATTAAATCCAATGCCATAGGGTTAATGATGATGATATAGGTATGATGAAAAGTTTAGACTCACTGTAGCATATATGGATTCCTTGATAATGCTGGTTGAGCCTTTATAATGGATCTTGTGCTTGTAAAGTAAATTGTTGAACAAGTAAGTGCTTTGCAAAAAATGTGGGAGTGCATCAGTGGTGTTTGATATCACCATGGTTTCATGTTTTTATGGGTTGTGCATTACGTGGTTTGAGAAGGAGTTAGTGGGATTATAGGGTACTTCTAAACCATGGTGAAACAGAATTAGATTGGTATTATTACTGTTATTTGGTACTCTTCTGTTAACTTAAACAGAGATGAATTGGGAAAGTTAGTAGGTTTATGATGGATAGGTTTGTGAAAAGTGAGTACAAAGCACAGCTCTTGTTTTGAAGAGGTGTTCAGTTGCATTGTATTATCAGTTTGAATGGTAAAGATTCAGTATTTCATGAGGTAAAGAATTTGGAGGTACTAATGATTAAGATGGAAGAAGAGTAGCAGAAATTGATTGTAGAATCTTGCATGGAAGATTTGTAGGCACACAGCCCCAAGTAAATGGAAATGATACAATTTTAGTGTTTCAGAATATTGCATAGTGGAATGCTTGCTCGTACTTTTGTATATGGATGTGAAAGCATAGTTTCCGTAGGTATGTGCTGATAAATGACAAGATGAACTACAAATGGTAAGTAGTGTTAGAAGAATGAATAAGAATAAAAGAATAAAGATGAGAAAAAATATGAAAACTAAATGGTGCTTAGGATGAAAAATTTATATTGTATGTCCATCTTTGGTGGCTAGTAGATATTTGGTTTTTATATATCTCTAGTTATTTTGAAGAAATGAGGAGGACAGATACAGCATGAAAAAAGTGAACAAATAGAGAGTATCATTGAAGACAAAGGGTATCTTAGATTAGATATCTTGGCCAATCATTGTTGAAAGTTTGCCGCAGAAACATTTGATGCATGAGTGACATTATGATAGGTGGTAATATCACTTAATAGATTAATATGTACAATAGATTAACAGTGTGCTAAATAAATACTGATGGATGTAGTATGGGATGCCATGTTATCTTGAAACAAATGAGCTGATAGGCAATATGCATTTTATCCATTCCTTGTTGTCAGGAATAAAGTTCATGAATAGAAATTGTTATATGCACCAGCATTATTACCTACAACTTCTTTCTCTTACCCTAACAGTTTCATACTCGATCAACCTTCCTCACACCACATATTGTTCTCAGGTATTTCATATCAAAAGCATCCACCTACTTTGTTACTTTTTTATAGCCCACACTTCAAATCCATGGTATGTTAGTATTACTGTACCATCAAACATACTCATTCTCTCTCTCTCTCTTTCAGTACACCCAGGACTTAATCCCTCTCACTTGTCCTATAGCTTCTTTCAGCTTCCATTGTTCCATCTGCTCACATATCCACTTAGTTCTCTAGAACCACAACCTTTAGGTTCTCTCCATGCAAACTCACATTTCCACCATCTTGTCAGTCCCATGCTAAATATTTAAACTTTCTCATTCACATTTATGTGTTATTGTAAATGAGTGCAAGGACAAATTTACCTTAGGATTATTTACAAAATAGGAAATTTCTAATTGTGTCACAAAGTGGTTAGAACTTCTTCTGCTCCTTGTTTGTGATCTATATGGTGTTACTGTTAGCCAACATGATGTGGAGAAGCATTTGTAAGTAATAAAAAGTGTCTCTTTGCTGTGATAATGGTAGACCAGCTTACTTGAATACACTTCCCATATGTCCAGCTTTAATTTTAGTATATTTCTTCTGGACACAAAGCTGATTAAATGAATAGTCTACCTGCAGGATTTGATAGGGCACATGGGCCAAGGAACTCTTGTCAAGCAATATTTTTCCAACCCTTGTGTCTGTTGCACATTCCATATTGATATATTCAAGTTTGTGTCCATCAGGCCCTCACTATGGTGAAAGTCATTAGTTTGCCAGCACTTAATGTCACAAAAATAAGCTGTTATTACTCAAAACATTGCTTTTGTTGATAGGCTTCTATTTTTCTATGTCGATATCTATCTGATGCCTTTTCCTTTTGGGAACTCTCTCAAGGGGATGGCTATGGCGAAAAAGTCTCCATAACCGATGAACTCTAGTGCTGCTTATTAGCCTTAAGAACCTCGCCCTTAACAGGTCACTGGTAGTGGGCAGTTCTAGGACAGTGTTTTCAGAGGCTTCTAAAGAGAATTACACATTGATAGGACATTCATATATATGAGTGGTAAAAACTCTTCTTGTAGCTTGCAAGAGTATATCTGTTCACCTTGGGAAAAAAGAAATTTAGTGAAATAGAGATCATGTACAGACAAAAGTTATTTTAATGGTTGCTTCATAAATTTTAGTGAATTTGTTTCATTTCTCAAAAGTCACTAAAATTTATGGCTTTCAGATAGTTCTGCCTGACTTTGGCCGGAAGTTAAGCTGATATTAACTTTAAAACTGATGAGTTCTTCGAGGGTCTAACTTAGTTTGGTAAAGAAATTATTCATGTGGCTTTGCTAATTCAGAATTTGCATATTAAGAGCATACATCTGCTTTATGTGATGCTTTTATTCAAGTTATTAATAAAATCTTGTTTTACAGGTTAAGTTATGGTACCGTCCTGTAATTGATCACACACTTGATGATGCAGAATGTTCTACAGTGCCACCAGCCATCAGATCTTACTAGAGCTTAATTGTAATTATTGGTTAATCATACTTGGGTGTAATGTTATTACCTGATTATTCCATACTTCGTTCTTTGAAAACAATGTAGGCACATTAGGTGTGAACATTTTTCAGTTTTGAAAAATTCCCTCAATCCTTATGTCATATAGTGACTAATTTAATGGGGTAGTAGCTCTTTACTGTTTTAGTGCTAAATATGCCTTCACTTGTAGATAACTGTACATATTCTTCTCTGACTGAGTATAATTGTATACAATATTACTGTAGGAAATATGTAAATTATAATATGAAATAAATAACTTTTAACACTTACAGTAGTGAATCTTTTTTTCTTTCCTACTCTCTTCTGTATTAGAAGAGGCTTTGAAAATTGTCTTTTTTGTCATAAATGAAAATAATAATAGTATACATTTTTTCTATTTTGTAGCTGAAATGAGTAAACCGCATGACATAAATTATTTTATTAGTAAGATTGCACTACATATTTTCTGCATATTATACATTTGTTCTTTCTTGTTCACTGTTTCATGAGTGGTATGTAGCACCAGGAACTGACAGGGGAAATGGCAATCAAGTAAATTAATAACTAATGATAGTCTATCTTGTGCATGCCTCACATCCCCTGCATGTTCAGACCCTGGTCACTCAAAGCATCTTTAACTTCATCCCTCCATCTCTGATTTGGTCTTCATCTTTTCCCATTGACTTGTATACCCTGTTAATCAGCTTCCTCTCATTCATCCTCTCTGTGTGTCCAAAGCTTTTCAGCTTTCTCAACCATACTCTTCCTACCTACAACTTCTTTCTCTTACCCTAACAGTTTCATACTCGATCAACCTTCCTCACACCACATATTGTTCTCAGGTATTTCATATCAAAAGCATCCACCTACTTTGTTACTTTTTTATAGCCCACACTTCAAATCCATGGTATGTTAGTATTACTGTACCATCAAACATACTCATTCTCTCTCTCTCTCTTTCAGTACACCCAGGACTTAATCCCTCTCACTTGTCCTATAGCTTCTTTCAGCTTCCATTGTTCCATCTGCTCACATATCCACTTAGTTCTCTAGAACCACAACCTTTAGGTTCTCTCCATGCAAACTCACATTTCCACCATCTTGTCAGTCCCATGCTAAATATTTAAACTTTCTCATTCACATTTATGTGTTATTGTAAATGAGTGCAAGGACAAATTTACCTTAGGATATATATAGGCTTGTTGTAATATAAGTAAGAATGGAGAGGACCATGAGGCTGGGGAGTGTTTTAGATAACTGGAAGTGAATATGGGATGTGAAGAAAGTGTGATAGGAATGGCAGATATGCTTTGTGGAGTGTTAAAAATATGTGGTATGGAAAGAAAATGACTAGAAGCAGTGAAAACTTCCATCAAGAGAGTAAAGCTTATGTGAGAGAAGGATAATAGGAGGGTATATACTTCCCACGTATTCCCTGCGTGTCGTAGAAGGCGACTAAAAGGGGAGGGAGCGGGGGGCTGGAAATCCTCCCCTCTCACTTTTTTTTTTAATTTTCCAAAAGAGGGAACAGAGAAGGGGCCCAGGTGAGGATATTCCCTCAAGGGCCCAGTCCTCTGTTCTCAACGCTACCTCGCTAATGCGGGAAATGGCGAATAGTATGAAAGAAAGAAAGAAAGATATAATTCCAGATGAAGGTAATTCTGTCTATATATGGGATGATGAGGGAATTAAGCACAAGGGTCTTGGAGAGAAGGGGACCTTTGCAGTGTGCTTGAAGATTGGCAGAAAAGCTTGAATAGTAATGGTATGAAATATGCAAAGGGGACAACAGTGAATGTTCAGTTTTCAGAGTTATGGGTTTGTTAAGTATACTCGTTTAAGTTGTACTGGATAGAGGTGTCTGAGAGGGTGGTGCATGCACAGACCATCAGATTGGGGAAGAACAATTTGGCGTCAGGCGTGGTGGACAATGTGTGGATCACATATTCTTCTTTAAAGCAAACATCTGATTAACCCCCTTCCCCCTCACTTCACACACACACATTACCTTATTTATGACTTTTTAAAGTGGTTACTCCTAATCACCAATCCTCTTCAGCACTCAACACAAGCTGTTTACCATTTTCATGGTACCCTCAGCTATCACATCATCCACTTTTGCATTCAAATCATCTATCACTGTTACTCAATCCCTTGCATCAGAATTGCTAATACACCACTCAGCTCCTCCCACAAAATTTGCTTTTTTCCTCACTCCTATTACCACTAGGTGCATAAGTACTGGAATAGTCCTACCTTTCATCCATTTTCATTTTCACTCGTCAATCTGGAGCCAACTTCCCTTCTTTCACCACTGCCACAGCTTCTACCACAGGAGTGCCACCTCTTATGTTGAACTTACCCTCGCACTATCTGTTGACTTTAATCCATGGATATTCCTAAACAATTCCCTTTTTCTGAAGCTTAGTTTCTTTCAGAGCCAGAACATCTTGGTTTCTCTCCCCAAACATAGTACCTGCTCCCTTTTTTTCATCCTGATTAAATCCATGCATGTTGTGACAGCCCAGCCTGAGACTCTGAGGAGGATGAGCATTCCTGGCTTGGCTCCATTTTCTGTTTGGGTCCTTAAAAATATAATTGATATACAAGGAAGAAAGTGCCCCCCCTCCCTCCAGAGAATATTCTTCCACCCCTATCTCCTGGGCCTGATTAGCATTTTTGGAAGGACTTGCACCATGGTTTGATTGTGATTAGTAGAATGCAGAATTCATTGGGCAAAGTAAGTAGTAAATGTAGATATATTTGTCTACATCACAAGCGTCACTACAACCCAGTTTGAAGTTCAAGTAATGATAGTGGGGTTTTCTAAATGTACTCTTGAATCAGTTTTATTTTTTCATAGTAAGACTAGTTGGAATGAAAAAAGTAATGAGTAGATGTATGAGAGGTTTGGTATGGTGGAGTAGGTGAAATATGATACTTTGAGGTAGTTTGGGCTTTTGGAAAAAGTGCAGGATGGAGAGCTTACAAGAAGAGAGTGTGATAGTATGATTAAAGGAGTTGTTGTGAGTGGAAGACAACTTGTGATATGGGAATTAGAGTAGAAGAATACTGGAGAGAGAGAAATGGGGAAAGAATGCAGGTAATGGTGTATGGAAGGGATGTACTTAAAGATGGGATTAGTGGAGAGACTTTTGCTGTTGCCACCCCTTGATGGAAGTTCCCAAAGAGAAAAGGCATCAGATGTGTAGAGAGATAGACCATAAACTAAGGGGAGATGATATGAGAATACCTTTTAACAATTCACAGTGAAGTTTTTACCACAGCTGTCAGTTTTGTGAAATGTTATTTATTCCTAAACTCAACTGTCCTTAGTTCGCCCGAATGTTGTGCCATTATATGAGTACGTTCAGAGTGATAGTGATGCCCATGGTAGGGACAGCTGACCCCCCCTCTTACTTTGCAATTTTTCTAGGGGGAGGTTGGTTTGTTAAGAGTTATCTAGAGTTTGTTTTATATATGATTGCTCAAGGATTCCTTTCGTTTACAAGTTTTGGTGTAACTCCAGGGTTCCTTTTCTAGGGGCTCTTGTAAATCCAAGAGCGTGCTAGAGTCTGTGTTCCCTTTCATTAACAAAGTGATACAGTCTTGCAGAATGTAACTTTACTTGTGGTATAACCAAAGGCAGGCAGAGTCCTGTAACACCCATGGTACAGTTGCCAAAGAGGTCTTGTGGAGTGAGAGATGCAGTAGCATATGAGAGTGAAAAAGAAATACCGTGGTTGTATTATGGTACTTTTCTCACATCATAATTTACAAAAGAATGACGAAATTTTTGAGATGCTTTATTTCATTTACTTATTCCTTCAGTCTATTTCCTTCTATGAAATATCTCCTTTTGTCTTTCTAATTGATATTATTTTATACACTTTGTCTTTTCTTCTTCCATCCTGTCCATTTTGATTATATATATATAAATGAGCTTGAAAGAGAGGCCTGTGTGTAAACAAGAAGGGTTAAGTGAAGAATGACGAAGGATGAGAAAAAATAAAACTGTGGGTATGGAAAATATTCAGGGAAGCAGTACTTATATGTTGTCTAGGTAAGTGAGTGGCATGGAGAAGAAGGAAAATGAACTTACAAGAAAAGGTATAGAGTAGTGGAATAAAGTTGAGTTGCCAGTGAAAGAGAAACGGGAGATGTATGGATGGTATCTGCTGTTAGAGGTTATGATAAAGTCATGAAGCATCAGTGAACTTGATAAGAAAATGTTTTGAAAGTATGTTAATAGTTTTAAGAACAAGAACAATTAGGGACAAGTGATGAGAGTCAATATGGAAGTGATAACCAAGCCAAGAGGTCAAAAAGAAATGGTGAGGATTTTTGAGGGGCTGTTGAATATATGTGATAATATTTATGGTGGTATCCCTGGGGATAGGGGAGAAAGAATACTTCCCACGTATTCCCTGCATGTCGTAGAAGGCGACTAAAAGGGGAGGGAGCGGGGGGCTGGAAATCCTCCCCTCTTTTTTTTTTTTTTTATTTTCCAAAAGAAGGAACAGAGAAGGGGGTCAGGTGAGGATATTCCCTCAGAGGCTTAGTCCTCTGTTCTTAACGCTACCTTGCTAACGCGGGAATGGCGAATAGTTTGAAAGAAAGAAAAGATTTATGGTGGTGGATGTAGTGCATGATATAGATAGTGAATGGTAAGGTGAGAAGAAAGGAATTGGTGAAGCCTTGTGTATGAGAAGTTGAGCTTCTTAACAAAGGGGGTGACAATGTTGTTGATTGGTTGGGTATGTTGTTTGTTGTTAATATGGCCCTAGATGAGTTATGTGCGACACTGACAGAGTACTCCTTTGATTTTCTTGCCAACGGTTGATTTTTATTAACAGTATTATCCTTACAGTGGGTGCATGCAGTTAGTGCCATTGTTTGTTTGCTGATGTTACCTCATTAAACACAGAGAAACAGTTAGGTATATAAAAAGATGGGAATCATATTAAATGGTGACACACTGCTTGAATAATGAGAGACCAATTTTAGACGATACAGTGTAGTTTATGTGATATATTTTATCAATTACCTTCTTTTTCCCACGTCTAACTTTTCCATAACTTCCAGATAGAAACGAACAAAGATCCTTAATTGTTTCTGCAGGTTAGGTGATTACAGGCCATTAGGAGTTTTATTTCCTATTTGCTGGTTTTACACTTGATTTCACTTCCTCAGTTGTTCCTCAGTACTCATGAGAGGCAGGTGACAGGTCCTTTACTCAGCCAGGATGTTCAGGTGAGAGAGAGTACTCTATTTATCAACAAGATGGCTCTGTGACCTTGCTTCAATTATTCTTTATGTGAGACCTATTTGTCAAGGATTTTCTCTTTCTGATTTTAATTTTCATACTTGGTCGTCGTCTTCCCATGTTCACGAGGAAGCTCCAGGAAACAGATGAGGAAAGGCAGATCCTGCTCACATGCATATATATACACACACATACTACATGTACACATACATGTACATACACATATGCACACATACATATTCATACATTTTTACGGTCATTTATTCCTGTCACCACCCTGCTCCACAGGATACAGCACGAATGCATGAAAGAAATAAGATAACATATACATTCCTTACTTCTCCCCAACACCTGATTGCTGCCCTCTGAGTTATTTGAGGTAGCATGATGAAACATGAAGAAATGCCACATCTGCTCACATCCTTATACAAGCTGTCCTGTGTAATGCACCAAAACCACAGCTCCCTATCCACATCCTGGCCCCCACAACATTCTTCCTGAGTGTTGTGCAAAAAACATTTCCTACTTTTGTTTCTTATGAAAATTTTATTATAAGGAAAGAGTTACTTTATCTAACAATGAATATTAGTGAGGTATACAGAAGAATTAAGGAAAATGAATGTGAGTTATGAAGAGCATAACTAATACTATAATTTTGTGTGAAATAGAGAGTAACCTAAGTGATAATGTTTGCAGACCAGTGCTCCAGACTTTGGTAACTTCCTCGGTATTTTTGTTTGCAGAATTTGTTGCTCTGTTTTCCAGGTCCTGCCCAGACATCTGTGTATCTCCACACTTGATTTGAATTGCTAAGTCCAGCCGAATACTTGAAGCAGGTGAAACTAAGAACTACTGCGGAAGACATAAGTGTTTAAGAAGCCCAAGAACATCTTGAACTCCTCCACCAAGCACCTTGCCTGATGTATCTAGCCTGATTTGCATTTCAGTGAACTTGTAAACACACGAGCATCAGCTCCCATGGTGGATGAAATGCAAGATTTACCCCCTACCTCTTTTCTGTGACAACAACTTTATCGCAGGAAGATGACACTCGTGTTTACTAACCCCAGCACCTTGTTGACCTACTACTTTCTCTTGTACATCTCCAAGTCTCCTTCCAAGTAAGTTCTGCCCATAAACCTGTCTTTTCTCTTTCAGTAACAACTTCGTCATCTCGTCTATATATCCACTCACCTGCCTACTTACCATCCTCTGCATGCCACACCCAATCGCCAAGCTTTTATTCTCAGCTTTTGCTCTTGTACACTTAATTTCTCATAGTATTCCTTCTCAACATTCTGTTTTCCAAGCTCACTGTTTCACCACTTTCCCCCTCATTTTTTTTTCTTCAGAAAAGCTATTACAAATCTTTACTGTTACTTCCACCAGGTAATGATCAAACATGCTGCCAGCTGCCCCTCTCAAAACATTCACATCCAAGTCTTTCTACTGAGCGCCTTTCAATCAGTATGTTTTCCAGTAATGTCTGCTAAACTTCTTTCCCAGTCACCCACATTTATTGATGTATGTGCTTTTTATACCAGATATGCCCTGTTGCCAGTACTTTTTCAGCATGCAATTCCGCAAGTTGTTCACTCTCTTCACCTCATTGAATACCCCATGTACACTAGTTGTACCCTCAACTACTACTTCACCTACTTTTACATTTAAAACACCCATCAGTTATACCCAATCTCTTGCATCACAACTGATGACACTCTCTCACCATGCTCCAAAACACTCCTTATTAGTCTGGAGTTCACTTACACTCACACAACTCCTGCTTCAGCTATAGTGCTTCCCCATTCTCATCTCTTACCCTCACACCAACCCCTGGCTTCACCCCTACGACATTCCCAAACTATTTTTTGTCTTTGCCCTTAAGTATTGTTTCACTCAGACCCAGAACATTGAAGTTCCTTTCCTCAAACATACTATCTATGCAAACTTTTTTCCCATCTTGGCTACATTTACCCACATTCAGAAACACAAGCCTGAGACTGCCAGTAGAGTAACCTCTCATTGCTTTCCTCCTTTGGCTCATCGTTTATCAACTGAAATAAAAGAAGGGGGCGAGAATTTGCAAACGAGTTAAGCAAATAAGTCATCTAATCCCTAAAAGCATTGTTACTTGCATCTTCGAATATCTTTTAAGGCTAAAGGTAGTTGGTTTAATTAGGTCCTTTTCGAAAGGGCAGGTGATCACACTCATCGCCCCTTCCATCTAGCTATATATACGTTGAACCTCAAGATAATTTCCCGCTATAGAAGAAAATAATTATTTTCCAATGAAAACTCAATTTGATCACTGACATAACGAAATTTATAACAAAATTTATTTGTTTCATTGAATAAAACTTTGTCAACCGTTTTATATTATGCATCTCTTCAGTAGTGCAATGAATATCTTAAGAATTTGAATAATATCAATCATTTGATATGAAATCAAAATAACTTATAAAACGCTGATGTCTAAAAGCAAAGTGCTTTTGTATAACACATGATTTCATTTAACCTTGCATATAAGATAATTCTTATTCCTTATACCAGCTACTAGAGATTCAGGTTAATTAGATTTTTATTGTTATCGAGAAGCTTAAATCATCGTAATATCGTGCCTGAAAGATAACTAGCGAGATGAGAATTCCGGCTTCAGTCTGCTGAAGGGAGCAGTGCAACCAAAATGTGCATGGTCACTTTCGCTGGGTGTCCTCGTTATCATTAAGTGAAGACTTAAATAATATTTATATCTTGCAGTGTAAACTTGTCTACATAACCTGCAAAATAACATTACACATACCCTGTCTACTTTTCCGTCACAAAACATGCATACTAGTTCAATAAAAGCTTATATGTATGTAAAACACTCAATATATGACAGTTGCCTTTACATTGTACTAGAATATAATGTTTAACAGGGAGATTTGGTAAGCTTTACGTATTTCAGAGGTTCAAGATGTTTGAAACGCGTCTATTTTTTTCTTATCTTTCTCTCCCACATTAAACGTTCATTTTATTCAAACTGATACCCAACGACGAAGTTTAACGTATTTGATTTCAAGTGTTGTAAATTCTTATACACCGTTCAATTTTTTTTTTTTTTTGTCAAGCGAATCTATAATGGCAGAAATAAAACTAGGAAGAGATTTACAGTTACATCTTGTGCAATTCCTATAAAAAGTGTGTCGTGCTTGGAGCTTTATAGTCCCTGTTTGAGTAAAGTCCAAGACGGTAAATGTTTGTACACACGTCCGGACACTGCTCCTTCCACGCTCACTGTTGAGAAGGTCCAAGATAATCCATTTTTCCCATGACTCATATTGCTCGTTGACAATCAATTCAGATTTCTTGTAACGGAATTAGGTCGGAATGCGCCCTTCCTTGTTTGTTGTGGTTAAATCGTATATCCGTATAGGTTGACTTCGTCTTTGGTAGTTTCTCTTAAGGCTGAGAATATATCTTAGGCATATTTGGCCACCTGTCATTTTATGGTATTAGAGTTATAAATCATGTTATTGATATATGAATTCGGTAACCTGTATAGGAGTAGAAGATGTCCGACTGTAGCATACGTCATTTTGGAGAGGTTCGGACATCGGTAGTGAGGCATGGCGGCGTCTGGAGTGTTAGTCAGCTGTTCTGGTGCTGTGTTATCTTCCTTGCTATATGAACAACTCAGGGGTGGCTATGCTCAAGTATGTTCTTTTGTACTTACAGTTTTCATAGATCATAATTTGCTAGAGAGGTGTTTACCGTTTATTCAGAAAGCTTGATTTTCCCTACTTTAATTCAGTCACGTCGCTAGAATTTTGAAAGGGTGGATACAAGTCGTGTGACATGCGTGTGTATTTGTAGATGCTGCTTACATATATACCCACATATATGTGTTTATAAGGTTTATGTGATTATAAATACAGGAATAGCAATGGTTTAACTTGGTTACGGTTTTCTCTCTAACGCAACTTTTCCTATAAACACGGACTGATACTACTACACAGCGTTAATGAATTATTACAGTATGCTGCTCTGTGAAGAGTATGTGGTGAAAAAGTGGGTAAAGTTACGTTAGTAAAGTATCAGTTTAGGAGCTTCTTAATAATGATTTATGGTTTGGGATGTAATTCGTATAAAGTGAATTCGACTAGAGGAGAATGAGTGTTAATATCCCCCCCCCCAAAAAAAAGCGTTATAAGGGGTATGATGAATCAAGTAAAATGTAAGAGATTGCGAAGTGAAACATTCAGTACAGAATACCAGAACCTGTGAAAACCTAACCTAACCTGGTGCATGGGCCGAGATTTATCTTAATTTTTAATGTGATACTCTAAATAAACCAAAGAATATCTCGTCATTTTTGATGAGAGCAATTATAGGAGGTAAACGCACTTTGCAAACCTAATCACTGATCGAATTAACTTCCCAGCATTGAATGGAAATGACATAACATTCATATTGTTTTTTAATGAACGTCAGAATACAAATGTAGGTTGCTTGAAGTTAGGTGAGATTTTCCAAAATTTATTTTTAATTAACATCAAGGTATCATGAATTGAGGTTGCTTGAAGCAAGATGAGATTCCTTTACTTTTAACCCATAATTATCCAACTGCATTTCAGAGGAGTGTGAATTTTGCATTTTTACTACAGTTTTATCAAGGCAAAGACAGTCTCCACATCTGGCACTAACGTTTCTTAAAAACAACTGCTGACAGCTGTGAAAATAATTGATCGATATGAAACTAAAGTATCGAGACTCAGACACTCTTTTTGTTCAAAATAAAGAATGAATTGTAAAATGGCTTAGAAAAATTGAATGGCTGGATTTAAAGGGATGCTTAGCAGCCCTGTATTGTCAGCTCATATGCATCCATCAAAAGTTTGATATAATATATTTTCATTGTATAATGTTATTTTTGCATTATGATACATAACTCTCTCATAATGATGAAAGAAAGGATGCTAAACAGTTTGCACTGTTGATTTGTAATCATTCATTAAAGATATCACTCATTGGACATCTTAAAATATCCTTTATAATACATAACACAATAATACATAACACATATTTATACAACATATCTTGATATAATGTTTATGAATTACGTAGATAGCAGTGAAAACAAAGTAAAAAGGAAAAAGAGATATTGAATCATTGCATAGGTAGCAGTGATATCCTTGAACTCTTAATGCCAATAGAATTACCAGTTTCCAAGAGGATTACAGGAGAGTTGATTTAGTGTAGGAGAATGTGCAACAACTGTATTTATATATGAAGCATTGGATGGAAGTGGGGTTTGTGCTAATACACAAAGAACCATTGGTAGCAGTTCACTAAAGTTTAAAAGCTTATAAGTGTTGTGCCAAATTTTGAATGGCTATTACGCAAAGAACTTTGATAATATACTGTGGTTTTTAGAAATGATTCATAATATTGATAATTGACTTCTTAAGTGCAGCATCATAGTTGATTATTAGAAATGCAAAAAAATCTGAATGACTTCCAATAAGATGTGAAACCCTAATTGGATCATTGATTAATTATTATCCTTGACAAGAGTAACTGTGATATAAACCCCTGAAAGTAGGCATGCGAATGTTGTAAATGTAGTGCAAGGGAAAACAAATACCTCTGAGGTTAGTAATCATTATGTTGTAATGATTTGTCTGTGTTTGAGATTGAGAGCCCATGACTGGTTTCATTTAGCCTTTTGTTTAAGTATGGCTACCTTGGATTTGTAAGAATAACTAAATAAGCCATCCATTTAACCATAGTATAGTATAGTTTATTATAGAATAGGAATGGATTATATGTGGTGTAATTTCAGCAGTTAGAATTGAATAGTATGTCTTTTGAAGAAATTGTTACTGAGCTCATATTTGAACAGTTTGTACAATTTGCCCTTCTGTTTACCTCAAAGTTTTGATAATTTGATGAAGTCTTTGTCTGCTGAATTTTGAGTCATGGAAATCCATTGGTAATTCCACTTGTCCAGAACAGGATATTAAGATTTGAATTTTTTTTTTGACAGGAAGGATTCCTACTTGGCCAGGTGCAGAGTCACATCAGTGAGCACATCAGTGACTCCCAGATCTGCAATGAGAAGACAGAAACTGTCATAAGTTAGCACACTCTTTTTACTACCACACATCTCTCTTACTCTTTCATTACTTACTCGATCAAACCACCTCACACCACATATTGTCCTCAAACATCTCATTTCCAACACATCCACCCTCCTCCGCACAGCTCTTATCTATAGCTCACACCTCGCAACTCTATACAACATTGTTTGAACCACTATTCCTTCAAATATACCCATTTTTGCTTTCCGAGATAATGTTCTCGCCTTCCACACATTCTTCAACACTCCCAGAACCTTCGCCCCCTCCCCCACCCTGTGATTCACTTCCGCTTGCATGGTTCCATCCGCTGCTAAATCCACTCCCAGATATCTAAAACACTTCACCTCCTCCAGTTTTTCTTTCAAACTTACCTTCCAATTGACTTCTCCCTCAACCCTACTAAACCTAATAACCTTGCTTTTATTCACATTTTCTCTCAGCTTTCTTCTTTCACACACTTTACCAAACTCATTCACCAGCTTCTGCAGTTTCTCACCCGTATCAGCCACCTGCGCTGTATCATCAGCGAACAACAACTGACTCATTCCCAAGCCCTCTCCTGCAACAGACTGCATACTTGCCCCTCTCTCCAAAATTCTTGTATTCACCTCCCTAACAACCCCATCCATAAACAAATTAAACAACCGTGGAGACATCACACACCCCTGCCACAAACTGACATTCACTGAGAACCAATCACTTTCCTCTCTTCCTACTCATACACATGCCTTACATCCTCGATAAAAACTTTTCTGTGCTTCTAGCAACTTGCCTCCCACACTATATACTCTTGATACCTTCCACAGAGCATCTCTAACAATTCTATCATATGCCCTCTCCAGATCCATAAATGCTACATACAAATCCATTTGCTTTTCTAAGTATTTCTCACATACATTCTTCAAAGCAAACACCTGATCCACACATCCTCTACCACTTCTGAAACCACACTGCTCTTCCCCAATCTGATGCACTGTACATGCCTTTACCCTCTCAATCAATACCCTCCCATATAATTTCCCAGGAATACTCAACAAACTTATACCTCTGTAAATTGAACACTCACTTTTATCCCCTTTGCCTTTGTACATTAGCACTATGCATGCATTCTGCCAATCCTCAGACACTTCACCATGAGCCATACATACATTGAGTATCCTCACCAACTAGTCACCAATATGGTCACTCCCTTTTGAAATATATTCCACTGCAATATCATCCAAACCTGCTGCCTTGCCGGCTTTCATCTTCTGCAAAGCTTTCACAACCTTTTGTCTGTTTACCATATCATTCTCCCTAACCCTCTCACTTTGCACACCACCTTGACCAAAAAACCCTATATCTGCCACTCTATCATCAAACACACTCAACAGACCTTCAATATAGTCACTCTATCTCCTTCTCGCATCACCACTACTTGTTATTACCTCCCCATTGGCCCCCTTCACCGATGTTCCCATTTGTTCTCTTGTCTTATGCACTTTATTTACCTCCTAAAACATCTTTTAATCCTCCCTAAGATTTAATGATACTCTCTCACCCCAACTTTCATTTGCCCTCTTTTTCACATCTTGACCTCCTGCCTCTTTCTTTTATACAGTCATTTGCACTATTTCCCTGCAAAAATCAACCAAATGCCTCTCCTTCTTTTTCACTAATAATCTTATTTCTTCCACTCACTACCCTTTCTAATCTGCCCACCTCCCACCTTTCTCATGCCACAAGCATCTTTTGCGCAAGCCATCGCTGCTTCCCTAAATACATCCCATTCCTCCCCCACTCCCTTTACGTCCTTTGCTGTTGCCTTATATGTAAATATATATTCCAAATTGTTCCACACTTACAAGTCTTTTTACCATCATTAATGTATGATAAGTTTTAACATATCAAACATTGTTTTTCATGTCTCATTTTAACAGTGCTTGCAGTGCTTTTTCACAACAGCACTAGCCATCCCCCACCCCCATCCCTCTCTTTCTCTCTTTATGAAATGTCATAGCCTAAAGTTAGACACAGATATGGGATGCTGTAAGAGACAGCAAAAAGTTGGGAACAACTGAGGTATTATTTACGTATGAAGCTACAAGAATATGTTTATAGCTATAAGGGAAAGTGTGATATTAATCCACTTGGTTCAGCACAGCAGCTGTTCCAGAATGATAAATTATTTTGGTATAATCCAAGATTTTAAACCTATAGTATTATGAAGTATATATCATGGAGAAATCTTTAGAAAGGCACATGAATGAAAAGCATTTAAGATGGCATGGCCATGCTTGATGTGTAGGAAATTTAAAATGATTTATGTTAGTATGGTTAAAGGAAAGAGAGGTGTTTGTGGACTCTGCCTGCAAGTGAAAAGTCACCTGTAGTAAGACTGTATCACTGGAAGTACAGTTATCAAAGAAGTTTGTATTGTAAAGTAGTCAATATTTCCTTGTTACTGGAAGTAGTGCAGCCTTGGACAGTAGGTGCATGAGGAAAGAGATCCTTGGTAACACCAGGACTCTTCCTTAGGAAGATGTTCAAGGGTAATTATGAATACACAAGTGAAAGAGGTAGATTGTTGAAAGTTATGGACAAAAGCAGTTGGTGAATTGTTAAGTAAGAGATTTTTTTTTAGATGAGGGTGCTTAGGGAATGAATGCTGAACCCTGTTTAGTGATGTTTGTGCTTGATGGTAGAAATGTGAATGGAAAGTCTTCTCACATGAAAAATCAACTTGGTGTGCATTATTAATTTTGCTGAGATAGTGTGAGAATATTCATTCTAGCAAACTTGACATAAATAAGTTGATGATCCCTGTAAGAGCTGATTTGCAGAATGCTCTTGATTCACCTCATTAGAATTGGAACAGTTAGAATTGCCAGACTTTATTTTGGAGATGTTAAACCATGGATTTATATTGTTTCTTTCATTTTCAGATCTGTCCTCTTTTCTACCATGCACTATGATTGGTAGCTTCTACTCAGGTGCAGGCATTTTGAATAATAAAAAGCTTATCAACTATTTGGGTTCAAAATTGCAGGTTAGTGCTTTCTATTTATGATAATAAAGTTCCATTTCTGTTGATGAAATGAGCGATACAGGATTTTTAAAGTGTTAATGTCTTTGGGCATTTTGGAATTATGCAGTAGAAGAAAAGTGATTGTGCATAGGAAGTTATCACAGTAGGGAAGAATTTGAGGAAAGCTAAATAGGAAACATGGAATTAGGAGAACAGATAAAGATTGATGTTAGATAGATATACAGTGTGAAGAAATTATCAGAAAGATGCATAGCTGAAACTTTACGATATAACTTCAGGATGCATAGAAGCAAATTGGCTTGCGAAGATACCCCATAGAAGGGACTTCTGGGAGAGGAAGGTAGGATACAGTAGAAGAGATAGATCACAGAAGAAATTGGTAGATGTTTTAGGCTGTAGTTATATTGGATGAGGATATGAGATATATAATTGGATGATTTTTAATCAGTTGAAGTCATTTAGTATGGAGGTGTGAATAGAGACATTTGTCTCACTTGACAATTCATCTTAGTGCACAGAGTGAAGAATGAAGAAGTACATCTGTAATCTTGGAAGTCCATGATTCTTTTAACTTACTGGACGTTAGGATTTATGTGACTGAACTGAGGGTCTCCAAGCATTTTATCCATCACATATACATGAGAACAAAGTTGAAGATAAAAGAAATACATAATATTACATAGAGATTCAATTAACTTTATTTCTTTCAGAATGTGTTGTATGTAATGCAGTATATCTGTGTATTAGGAACATGATAAGCTTGAGGTAAACTTAAAAGCCTGTATGTCACCTTAATTGTGAAAATAAGAAGGTTTTTAGTAACATGTATGTCTTGCTTCATTATAAAGAGAAAAACTTATTTTTGTAATGTGCAAAAAGAAATTGTAAGAAAGGGCATGGGACTAATGAAAAGTGCATCAAGAGATGAAGAAATGTCGGTCATGCACACAGGATTTAGAGGTAGGAAGGGACACAGAAAGAGTGACTGTATCAAGTGAAAACAGTTGCAGTGTTATTGATAAAAAAAGAAAAGAGCTATGCAAAAGTTAGAGTTGTGGAAGTTGTTTGAAGAAATCTGCAGTTGTAAAGAATCTGAAAAGTCTAAAGTAGGTAACCAGCTTGTTACCAAATATCTTGGGGTGTGATCTCCAAGATAACCAGTTACCATAACTGTCATGCACTAGATGGACCAAAGTATTTCAGTAGAGTTAGGTGTGGATGGTAGCTGAATTTTACTGCATAAGTAGAGCCACATATCTTCAGAGAAATTAAGACAGTCATTGGAATAAAAGGAAAAGAAAATCTTACATTATTTGCAAAGTTGAATGATTTTCTTGTCAAACATGTTCTCATAGATTAACAATCATTGGTAGGTTTAGCATACTTTTAATTGAAATTATCTTTTGACAGTAAACTTTTATGAAAGACAGTGAGGATATTACAATCATTTTTTGATCTTATATCCTAATAAGAATCATCATAGGAATATATGGGTTACCAAAGTATCATTTAAGTCAGGCTGTGCTTGTGTGAATAAATGTGGTTGAGCCTTGAATGTTGTTACCCTGTGGTCAGAACTTTAGAGAGACACCAAGGTAGATAAAATCCACAATTGCTACACAGGCCAATGGAAGGTTAATTGTAAAGAGTATGCATTGGATGTAGTGACATAAAGTAGAATGCTTTCTGGGGCTTGAAAAGTGTTGGAACCCTTTAATAGGTATTTGTTTTGTGTTGGGTGGAGACAAAGGGATTCCAGAGTAGATACAGGGTCAGAGAAGGATAGTTAAAATGTTATATGATTGTAGTGTTATAGCAGAAAATTTAAACTGTTTTCCACTAGATAAGTGTAAAATGGTTACTCATGGTGCCTCAGCTGTAGAACTGAAACAGGAGTGAAGAGTCTTCTTGTATATCTGGGTAGGTTTCCCATATGTAGTACAGCAAAGCCTCTGTTGGAAAAAAAATTTTGAGACCGTACTAAGGTGGCTTACTGAAGTTTACAAGAAAAGAATGTTGGCTGTGTTTTTGACTTGAAATATCATTTTTAGCTTTCCTTTACTGTTAGATATTCTTATGAATTTGCATGTACTGTATACCATAGTAATTATTTTAACTCATCTTTCCTGATTTCTGTAGGATAAATGTTAAGAATCTAAGGCACATCTCTTCAAATGATAAGTCACTTGTCTGTGAGTGTGTCAATTAAGTTTCTTCTTTATAAGCCGAAGAGTTTGTCATGACTCATGCATGTTTTTTATTGAGAATTTGTTGATTAGACATGAATGATTTCTTCAGAACTGGGATTTTTTTTAAAAAGGTCCACTTACATTTCAGAACATTATAGGTTGGTACCGTTGTCGTGGGTCTTCATGTGAAGATTTGTATATACGAGAAACATTAGTGCATCAGCAGCTTTCAACAGTTATGACACATACAGGCGGGCACTTTATTTTGGGTATTCTGTCCTGCCAGCCCTCAGGAGATAATGGAACATTTACTGTAAACCACAAGTTCATGATGCTGCAGAACAAGTAAGACTCGGTGATTGATATGGTTTATGTCAATTCATGTTCACTCTTTTAAATAATATTTACAGTAAAACACATGAGGCACCACACTATTTGAATATGTTGATATTTACCTGTGTAATTATGTGGAATTTTTTCAAGAAATTGTTTATTGTGAAACAATTTCACAATTTTTTTTCACCAGATACCTTGAAATTTCATGCACCAGCACTTAATTATAAGCATGACAGTGAGAGAGTGGATATGAGCAAATTACACCATTCTTCATCTGTTTCTGGCATTACCTTGCTATATAGGAATTTGCAAGCAAATGTGAAAAAATACCTTATAATACACCATGATCATGAAATACTACTGCTTTAGTTTGTTAGATTTTGATAGCTTGCAGGGTAGTGGGTTACCTTGACTGTGGTATATGAAGCAGTGATACTTGTGCTCCTAAGACATGGTAGAGTACTGATAACATTTGCTTGAAGATATTTCCCTACTTCATCTTGGTCAACTTTTGATACTGAAAGAGTCTTTGTCCATAAAATCACTCTACACAATCCAATGACAGATCATCATTGACGTAATTATGCATCATCTTCTGCTAGGTCTTTCTAAATCAAGCTTTTCTACCAAGAAAACTCACACAAAGTTTTCCAATGCCATTAACTGTACATATTCAACCACAAACTTTGTCACAGCTTTGTGATGAGTAGTTAATGTAACAAACAACCATAGGATGGTAGTTGGCTTTGGTCAACTCTTGTTACTATTGTTGTTTTATTGTTATCGTCAAGGCAGTCAGCCTGCACAGCGGCGTCATTCCCAGCCAGGCAGTCGGATCATACACTCTGTCTCACCCTGTACATATTGTTGTTGGTTGTTTAATAGAGAATTTCAGTTTTTATTGATTCTTTTAATACGACCTTACACTACAAGCTTCCATGTCAGTACTATGCTTTTCACCACATACACTCTACTGAAATTCCATGTCTCTATTGAAAACTTTGGCCTGCTCATTGAGCATCTGAGAAATGCTTACACCTTCATCACGTTGGAGCTTAAACTATAAGTGCACTGTCTAATTCTATACTCCTGGCACCTTTCAAAGTTTTCCAAAGCTAAACTTTTCTGGCTTTCATTTTCAGCAAAAAACTGAATATAAGAAATTGACAGGACTGTTAATTAGCTCAGCTGTAGTGTAAACAGATTTTCGCTCCATAGCGCTGCTAGCAGCACTGCCCTGTGGGCAGATCCACAAAGTAATGACGGCTGATTCTAAATGTGCCAGACCATGGGAGTTATTGAACCACAGAGCTCCAAATTGGAGAGGTTCAACCTGCAGTATATGTATTGATCCTTAAAATGCAAAAGAATTGAGATGGTTCTCTTTAAGGGTGGATCTGAAGTCGTCAAAGTGTTTAGAAGGAGTGCTTGGACTCAAGATTGATTAGGTTTACAAAGATGGTGGCTAATGAAAGTAAGGTAATATTTTCATACGTTTGCCATTATCTGCATTAACAAGGTAATGTCAGGAACAACTAAAGAAATGGCTTCATTCACTCACATCCACTCTCTAGCTGTCATGTATGATGCACTGAAACCAGAGCCCCATATCCACATTCAGACCCCACAGACTTCTCCATGGTTTTTCATTGACAGCTTATTGACCCTGTAAACCACATCACTCCAGTTGGCTTTGTCCTTGCTCACCTTTCACTCTTCTGCATGTTCAGCCCCTGAGCCTTCAAAGCTTCTTTCACTCCATCGTTCCACATTCCATCTCCCTTTTCCTTGTTGCTTCCACTTATGCCATGCATATCCTAGTCATCTTTTCCTTGCTCATCCTGTCCGTATGTCCATACCATTTCAGCACACCATATTCAGCTTTGCCTTACATACTCCCCTTCTTACTACACCTCCCTCCGCACATACCATTTCGTATTTGATCAACTCACCTTACACCACATATTGTCCTCAGATGTATGATTTCCAACACATTCACCCCAATCCTTTACCTTTTTGTCTAAGGCCGACACCTCAAATCCATACAACACCAGCAGGACTACCATACCATCACACATACCTACTTTTGTCTTTAAAGACAGTGAGCTGTCTTTCCACACATTCCTAAATGCACCTAAGGCCTCTACCCCCAACATCCCCAATGGTTTACTTCAGTTGCCATGGTTCTATCAGTGCCAAATCCATTCCCAGGTATCAAAACACTCCACTTCATGTTCTCTCCATTCAAACCCACACACCAAATAACTACTCTTTTCTTTGCTAAATGTGATAACCTTGCTTTAATTCATATTTCCTGTCAACTTTTTCCTTCCACACACTCCCAAACTCACACACCAACATCTGCAGTTTTTCACTCAAATCTGCCAGTAGCACTGTATCATCAGCAAACAACAGTTGACTCCCCAACCCCAGCAAACTGCACATTGTAAGGAAAAGATTATGAACCTTTATTTTAGTTGCCTTGGAAATAAGTAGATAAAGACCTGTGTTATGGGGAAAAGAGAGCTGAATTTAGTGTGAAAAAATTTACAAAAGATTGTTATATTTGTTGAAGATTTTAAGAGAAACACCATACCATATATAAAGAAATTAAGTATTAAAATAAGGTATGGAGAGCTTGTTACACCTTTGCAACTGTTTTGTTTATCCACCTAAAAAAGTGACTTTTACTTTATTGGAAACTAGAATTTGGTGGGAAGCTAAAAATGTGTTGTTAAACTTTAATGTTTACTTTTCAGGCGATTTGAGGGTGTTCCCTTGCAGGTGGTCAACATAGGTGACACATCAACCTCAGATTATCTCCTAAAACCACAAAATCCAGCACTGTATACATCTACAGCTGTTCAGACAGTTCTTTCCAAAATAAAGTAGGTTTGTGGCTTTATATTGAAATTTCATATACTGCAGATTACATAGGAATGTGATTTACTTGTTCACAAATTCACTCTCATTCAAGGAAATATGATCTTTCATTGACAATAGGAAGATGCATAAATGAGCAATGAATGATGGCTTTACATTTTATAAATGTAGGAATGTTGACAGTTTAGTGCAGGAGGTTAGATGTATAGCTTGGAGTTAATAGGTAATATCAAGAAAATTGCAAGTTATATCCTAAAGTCTCTACCTGACTTGGGCCTTTTGTCTGCTGACGGCCTATTCTTATGAACCAGCTTTAAATGACAGGTTTTTCTGGACTCAGCTTACAAGATGGAAAAAAAAAGTTCTCTTTTGAGGATGTATAATTATTTGCAGACAAAAATTTGTACAATGCTTCAATGAGGCTGTATCTGTATCAGCAGACAAAAATTAGTACATTATTGAGGACCTTCTAGCTTCAAAGGAGCCCACCTTACCTTGCTTCCACATGGAGCAAAACCTTGAAACTGCAGGAGACCTTGGGAAGGCGTCCTGGTATTGCATTAATATGAAACTAACTCCATGACATGCAGTTTTGTTACAAATCCACTCATCATCCCAACTGCATATTTTGTTTTGTATATTCCTACAGGTTGCTGTTGTAAACCAACGCTGAGATAGTTTTATTGACTCTTTGGTGACTCAAAGTGCTTGTTTCCTCTTACGTTTCCTGTCCTTGCTTACTTTCCACAACATATGTGGGATGAACTCTTTCTCTTCCCTTCCATTGGATAAGAATCATTAATAGAGTAACAGAGAAAAGTTTATTAAAGACCTTTTTTCTGAACTGAAGAAGTAATTTAACTGAAAATTCATTCAATAATTTTGTATTTACTTGTGTGTAGATCACATTAATGTAGGCCCTTACTTAATGTGCGAGATAGATTGATGGTATGTATGGAATGAGATGGAGTACGCAGTGACAGAGTCCTTGTGAATAGTCTGGTGGAAAGAGTAGATACTTAACCCATTAAAGGTGGCAATGTTTTTTGTATACATTTGTGTAAGACGGCATATTATAGGAATAATAAAGTATCAAGGAATAAGCCAATATGTACCTAAATAGATAAAATTGGATGAAAAACAAATGTAAAAGGTGTTACTTATGCAATTCTGCATCATAGCCGGCTGTGGAAGAAGGGGAAGAATGCCAGGTACCTTCCTTCCCTTCTTCCATTGCCCCAGCTGATACTGATGTTGACCTTGGCTGGTCGAGTGTGGGTGGCTGTTTACAGGTGTTTCCAAACAGAGAGCAAGATAGTACATGTCAGAGATGCCACATCACCCAACTTCACCATACATTTACAATGCAAAAGGACCCAATGTTTCATAATGTTGCCCACCTCTTACTACTGTATAAACGTTAGGTAACAGCTGATACTGGCACTGACCGCAGTTGGACGAGTGAGGGTAGCTGTTCATAAGAGTGATTAAACAGAGGACGTGATAGTAGATGACAGTAATGCCCCATCACCAATATCCAAAAAACAATTTCAACGCAAAGTAGCACAATGCTACGTAATGTTGCCTGCCTTTTACCATGTGAACATTAGGTATTATTACCTGCCTTTTAAGGGTTAAAGCCTCGCATAATATGACATGGCAAAGTGGCTGGGATTGCATTTGATTATCTCAAGAAAGGAGTTGATATTGTTTTTGATTGGTGAACCGGGCTCTTCAACATTATTATGATCTGAGGCAAGGTTCGTATGATAATGGTGTGGAGTTTACATGATTAGAGTTAATCTTCTGTTTCATTCTTTTAAAGCCATTGCTGGCTGGTTGGTCCACATGGACTTGTTGTTAGGGAGTTTCCTTGTGTAAAGATTGCAGAAATTAGTATTTCAGCACATCATCTTTTCTTAATGATTTTCCATAATACATTCTTTAATTATTATCTTTACAGTAGTGATGAACCAGGAGTACAAGAAGTTGAGACTCTTCACACAGGGTTACTAAAGAAGTTGGAAGTGCTTTTACCAAAATTCTCTTCTGCTCAGGAGGACCTTGAGAAAATCCTTCAAGAAGTAATCATACTCAGGGACTTGTGTAATGCAAACAGTATTAGACCAGGTATGTTGCAGATGTGTATGGGATAGCTTATTTCCTCGTTGTCGGCAATCTTTTTTTATTTCCTAAGTAATCTACAGCCCTTTTTGGAGTGAAGGTTGTTTTTTTCCAGACAGGCATGATAAAACCATAGGGAACATTGAAATATTGCCCTATGAAAATGATCAGCATTAGCATTGTGTTAGTAATCTTTTGAACTGAAGTAAGTGCATGATGATTCTACCAACTATCTCTACTTAGTGTGACTACCCCTATATTCCTGCCTAATGGTCCACCCTGCTACCTACTGCTCCCAGCTAATATTTGTACCTACTACTTCTACCTAATGTTTCTATCTAATGTTCTTGTCTAATGTTTGTACCCACTACTTCTATCTGTTGCTTCTATTTAGCCAAATGGGATGAGCTAGTGCATACTACTCACTGCAGGAAGATCTAGAGTTATGAAGAATGAGCTGTTTGAATGAAGCATTGTCAAGCGTTATTTGTGAAAAGGAGAAATTGTATGTTTGTAGACAAAATGCCACCAGTCCACACGTGGATAAGGCAGAAAGAAAAGACAGCTATTTGAGCCTGATGAGTGCAACTCAACCTCTGAAGTGCTGGCTCACCATGCAACCATCACTAACCCCCCTGATACTCAGGCGGGTAGTACCACCATGGTATCATGACTGGTACCTTTTACGTATTTTCACTGTCTAAAATGGCTTTTCAGAATTATAAACCTGATAGGAAGTTTAGTAATTCACACACACAGGACTAATAAAGAGATCCAGAGGAGGGCAACAAAGATGGTACTAGAATTCAGATAACTAAGTTAAAGAGAAAGGCTAAAGGCTTTGGATTTGCCTTCATTGGAAGAGAGATTTTTTTAACAAACAGGGTGCTGCCAGTTAGTTGGGAGGATAGTAGTGGAGTTGAAAAAGTTGTTTTCCCACCAGAAAGATAGGGGTTTAGAATGTTCTTACCCTCCTTTTTCCTAATAATTCACAGAGAATCTTTCATACTTGCAGGACACTACCTTGAAAGGAAAAGTTCTCAAATTTCAAAGCCTAAAGTTTTAGTGTTAGTACATTTGAGTCCATGTTACTCACAACTTGTAGTTTGTCATTGCTGAAAGCATTGAGGATGACCTTGCCTGACTTTCCATTTCATGAGGGCTTATGTTGCCTTTTGTAACTGCATTTCATAAGGCACAGATTTCTGCAGCTTGCAAGAAGTTTAATCATAAAATGAATGCTTTTTGCTGAGGTGGGAAAAGGCAAGCAGGTTAAAAAAGTTATTGGAAAAATTAGATTATTTGAAATATTTTTGAATCATGTACTTGGATTTTGTCTTTAAGATTTAATGAAATAGAATATTTTTTCAGTGTCATTGGTTGAAATAAGGAATAAATGTACATATTCAGTGAAAGCAGGGACCTCACTATGTTGTGGTCGAGATTCCTTTTCTTTTGAGAATAAATCTTAATAAACCTGAAATCATCACCGAGAGTAAATTAGTTGCATTTAGTTTTTATGTACAATTTTTCTTGATTATCTGTGTATGTTATACCTTAAGAGAGCACATTATAACCCAAGTTCAGTTATACATCACCTGACTGTAGAAATCATTTTAATTAATTCCAGACTTTACACCTGAGGAATTCCAGGCTGTGGATGTTCAAAACCTGATGGATTTTGATGAAATTCCTTCTTCTCCTACTAGTATGTCACAGACTGCAAAGAGTAACAGGCCTGCTGGCACCAAAAGCTCATTGCTGAGAAAAGGTTCTGGAAGAGTTAGAGATGTCAGAGAAGAAAAAGGTACCCTCGAGTCATCGGACCCATTTGGATTTGTGAATACAGAAATGGAAAAACTTCAGGTAAAGACACGTGGTTCTCCTATAGGTAGGGGGTCAAGATCCAGGACAAATACTCCCTCTCCAGCTAGAGTTCTCACCAAATCAAAAGCTGCGATGAACACGATACAACGAACTCCACCACGACGATCCTCAGAATCTGCTGGATCTAATGAGGGGAGTCCAGTACCAGCAAATAAACGCTACAAAGAGAACACATCTTTAGGTTCTGCTTCACCAGACGTGAAAAATGATTCCCAGAATCCAGTAAGTAAAGGGAGACCAAAGGCCAATCGAACTTTTACTCGCACAGCCTCAAGAGAGAGGAATTCACCTGCCAAGAATACCAGAAGTCGAAGCCCATGTGTTACAAGCCCTGGTGGAAACAAGTCTGGTAAGCCAAAAGTGCAGAATGCTTGGTCTGACAAATCTGCATCTGACTCTCAAGAATTTTGAACTTTTTGACTTTCAGGAGCTGTAAAGAACTGCAGCCAATGATTTTTCTTAAGATTTTAGAAGATGTGAAACAATAAGTGAAGAAATGTTGCATTCAAGAAATGTCATGTTTTTAAATGAATTTCTTCTTGGTATGTCATGATTGTGACATTAAAACAAGTGTCCTTTTATAGATATGTGAAAATTATTTCTACTTTTGAAACCTTGAAAGTGCTCTTGACAATCCTTTTCATTACTTGAATATCAAACTGGTTTTTTTTTACCAGTTTTTATGGTATATATATTACATAAATTTTTGTTATATAGTTGAGATATACATAGAAAAATATATCACTTTGTATCATAGTTTGGATCAGAGTCTGAAGTTTAAGTAGTCTCCTGACCGAGATTTTAGGTATCGTGGGATCATTTTGCACCTTATAAAATGTTGTGTCAGTAACAATTCCTAAATATCTGACATTTTGCTTTACTTGATGAAGAGCACAAAAAATGCTGCATTGAATATCAAAAGAATAAGTATTATTTCCTAGTCATAATTTGTCAGTTTTTTTTAAGTATTATAGATTGTATATTTTCAAATATTGTATCTCTGATTGAGTCCTTTTGCTTTTCTCACGTCATAAGTTAGACAGCTGATGTATTACATGTCTGTCTATACCTGCATGCACTTTTTCCCACTAAGAGCAACATAGCTGAGTTTTTTGAACATTGAAGAGTCCTTATATTAATACTGATATCAGAAATTGATAGTAACTTGGTAGAAGGTTGCATCAATCATGTATTGAGTTATACAGCAGTGTACCAGAAAAACTCCCATGTCTTCATTTATACAAAATGTACTTTCTCAATGACCTTGGTTGCCATGAAAGAATCATTCTGATAAGTATAGGGCTTACCCTTGGCTATAATAATGATACTTTCCTTTGGTCACTTTACACTACCATCAGGCCCCATTTAGTGACTAGTGTATGTTCCTGAAAAGTTGTTGCCATAATGATGTGTCGCTATGTGAGCAGCTGAAACCCATTTTATAAGCGGGATTATGCTCTTAAGCAAAAGAGAGGTTGGTAACGGGAATGAGAGAAAGGCTTGGGAGAGAAATGATGTTGGGATTGAGAGAAAGGCGTGGGAGAGGAGAGAGGCTAAAACTGATAGAAAAGCTTGGCCTCCCTAACCGCTGTAAGGATAACACCTAAAACAACTTTGGTTATCACCAATATAGCACTCTGTCATGTTGTACCATAAATGATATTCATTGAAAACTACCTGAAAGAGGTAGTGATGAGGGCTTGTGCTGCCACTGGAGTGGTGTTGATTGTAGTAAGGGTTACTTGGGAAGCAGTGGAAGGTGCACTAAGTTTTCTACATCACCTGCTGAATTATCTGATTCAGCAGCTGTTGCCTTATCACAGTTAATGCAAAAGAAATTTAATAGATTCTTACCAAAAAAGATGATGGCACTTGAGGTGCTGCTGGGGTGGGATGAGTTATAATGAGGGATATAGGGAGGTAAAGGCAAGTGCATTACACGTGTTTACTCTCTGAATTACCTATTTGAACAATTGTTGCCATATCACTCTTAATGCAGATGGAATGTATATCGTAAAAGGCAGTAATTAGGGTTTGAGGTGCTGCTGATGCGGGATGGAGTGTTTTCTGTTTGTCACCTTGTCTGAATTATCTGATTCAGCAGCTGTTGCCAGATCACACATAATGTAGACTTCACATAGCCCTTCATGGCCCAGGGAACGTCTGAATGAAACACTAGGAAGGTTTTGCTAATGTTTAAAATCTCCCTTGGTATTCCCTCCAAGTGGAAGTATCAAGTGATCTTTAGTGGCCTTAAATCTGGGAGCAATCTTTTTCCTCCTTGCTGATGAATGTTTTGGTAGTTACACTCTTCCAACATATGCCTGTCTTACCCATGCTGAATGCTTTATGAGTTACATAACCTCCCTTATCAGTAATTTTCTCTAAATACACAGGAAATTCAAATGCAAAAGCGAGATAAAAGTGATAAAAGCATGTGTTGGATCAAGTATGTTTAAGGTTACAAGCTCATCAGTGGTGGGTGAAATACAAATACAAACCCAAATTTATTTTGCCAGTGCTTTTGGGATGCAGATCTAAGATCATTTTGGTTTGACATCAATACAAGATCCATTATGGCTAAAAAGTCTCACAATATCTTCATTATTTCATAATTAAAGGAAGAATATATATTTATACAGTAAATTAGAAATAGGATTTTTTTCAAATTGTCACATTCATCTCATTCTAAGAATTTGTTCCCATTCTCAAGTATTGCTGTCGTGAAACTTTGGAGTATGAATTGCCATTATATGGGGCACCTTGGTACAGCAGCACAGATGGTCTGTTAGACTCTAACATTCCAAACTATCCTCAGTTTTTTTCCACACAGTTGGTCATTGCTGAAAATCAGGGTTATGTTTCCAGCAATTTGGCATTATAGCATAATATTGTTTTATGAGTTATTGAATAAAACTCATGATAAGGGGATAACATTCCAGACCAAAAGTTTCCCCAATCTAATGCTCATGTTTAGGCTGTAACTTGAAACATTGAAACTCACCACTGCCATATTATGATGTAGGTGAAGCTCTTTGATATGGCTACTGATGCCATTTCATTGGTAAATCAGATGATCTGTAATGATTCTTACTGAGAGTGCTGGTAATGAGGGATTGAAGTAGATGATGGTGGAATGGGATGGGGTTGAAGAGAAAGGATGTCAACCCTTCCAAAGTAAGTTGATTCTTTTTAGTATATGATGTTGATTTTATTTATATGTATATATTTTATTTTGATATACTTAACTGCCGTCTTCCGCGTCAGTGAGGTATTGCAAGGAAACAGACGAGGAATGGCCCAACCCACCCACATACACATGTATATACATAAATGCCCACACACACACTTATACATACATATACATATGAGAAAAAAAATTCATACATATTCACCTTTTCCCGCATTAGTGAGGTAGCGTTAAGAACAGAAGACTCAACCTTAGAGGAAATATCCTCACTTGGCCCTCTTCTCTGTTCCTTCTTTTAGAAAATTTAAAATGGGAGGGGAGGATTTTCAGCTTCCTGCTCCCTCCCCTTTTTGTCGCCCTCTACGACACGCAGGGAATACATGGGAAGTGTTTTCTACCCAATCTCCAGGGATATATATGTATATACATGTGTATGTCGCTGTATCCCAGTTTAGCGAGACAGCGCAGCAGCGCAAGGAAACAGACTAAAGAATGGCCCAATGCACCCACATACACATGTACATACATAAACGCCCACACACACACATATACATACCTATACTTTTCAAAATACATACATATACATACACAGACATATATATATATATATATACACACATGTACATATTCACACATGCTGCCTTCATCCATTCCCGCCGCCACCCCGCCACATAAAATGGCACCCCCTTCCCCTGCGTGCACGCAATGTAGCACTAGGAAAAGACATCAAAGGCCACATTCGTTTACACTCAGTCTCTAGCTGTTATTCCCATCACCACCTTACACCTTCCTGTATATTCAGGCCCCAATCACTCAAAGCACCTTTTACCCCAGTCTTCCATCTAATCTGTGGTCTAATCCCTTCTTGTTCCTTCCACTTCTGACACACACACCCTCTTAGTAAGGTTTTCCCTACTCATCCTATCCATATCCAATCCATGTGTTGAAACCATTTCAGAAGCACATGTTGCTCTGCTCTCTCAGACATACTTTGTTTACTACTGAACTTCTCCACAGAATGTAATTGCTTACAAAATTTGTTACCTGCTGGAATGATTAAAGCATATTTCCTGTGAAATGAACTGATATCACTGTGGGAAAAGATATACTGGATGTTTTTTATGTTAACTTTTCCTATTTTAAAAAGATTGTTTCATGGGCATGTTAAGATGAATATGAAAATGTATGGACAGATAGCAAGCTGAGTTCTTTTCTCACTCTGGCATTGTTTTTAATTTCACCTCAAACTGTAATGATTATGTCTTGTTAGCTATGTTCTCAATTGTGGATTTCATGCTGTTACAGTTCATTCTTAGCTTTTCGGTTTAGGAGTTTGTATAACTCAGTTTTTGGTATAAAAGACATATTAGATAAGGTTAGAATTTAATGTACAAGCACAGATTTAAGAGAAGAATGAGTTCTTAGAAGTGGATTTTTAACCCAGTTTAAATGTCTTGGCAGTACACACTTGTATTGGGGTGAGTTAGTATCAGCAACTTTAGGAGAACAAGAAAATGTCTCAAAATGAGCTAAATAGTATGAAAGAACATGAGAACAATTGGGAGCATCCATGAAGGGGGCAAATGGAAAGTGTTAATAAGCAGAGATGAGATGATAGAGTAAGTAATTTGAATGACTGGTGAATGTTTTCGGTGACAAGTTGGCAGAAATGGGATATTTTGGACATGGAGGTATGTGGAGCGAAAGTGATGCAAGTCATTTGGTGAAAAGAAAGATGGTGAAAACCCTGTGTAAGATGAGCTGCATCAAAGTAGTAGGAATACATCATATTGCAGTTGAATTTCTTACTAAAGAGGGTGATTGTGTTGTTGTCTTTGTTTAGTTGGGATTTTCATTGTATGTATGGCTCATGGTAATGTGCCTGGGAATTGGCAGAATGCCTAAGTGCTATTGTAAAAAGGTAGGGGGGGGGGGGTGATAGTGAATGGTTGAATAAAAGAGCTTTAAGTTTTTGTGGCATAGGATATATATAAGGCTGTATGTAAGAGAGTGATTGTATTAGAAATAAAATGTTTGTAGACAAGTGCGGTATGAGTTGGTTTGATCAAGTAAGCAATGAAAGGGTGAGAGAGATGTGTGGTAATGAAAAGAGTGAGGTTGAGATAAATGAAGAGGATGTGTTGAAATGGTTTGGATGTATAGAGAAAATGAGTAAGGAGAGTTTGGCAAAGAGGATATATGTGTCAGATGTGGAGATAACAAGGAAAATGGGGAGACCAAATTGGAGATGGAAGGATGGAGGGTAAAAGATTTTGAACACTCGGGGACTGAACGGGATAGAGTGAATTAGAGCAGTGTGGTATACAAGTGTTGACATGCTGTGGTTTCGGTGCATTACACATAACAGCGCATAACACCTTCCATATTCATACACTTTCACAAGTAGGTACTGGTTCTCTATGCTCCTTCCACTCCACACGTTTGATTTACTCTCACCATATGCCACTGTAAACTCAGTCTCTCATAGAATGTTATCCTGTAGCTGACTTACTTTTTCTGAATTTTTTTTTTCTAAAACCACTAAAACTTACATGCTCGCCTCCTCCAGAAACTAATCAGATTAAACCTGCTATCCCTCTCAGCACTTTCACATCCAACAACCTCTCTTTTGCTTGCATATCAAGTTAAAGCATTTTCCAAAAATGTTTATGACCAAATAGTATCACATGATTTATGAATAACCAATTATGACCAAATAATATCACATGATTTATGAATGACTAATCAGGGAAATGTGAAATGAGAAAATGAAATGCTCTTGTATATGTGAAGCATATTTATCAAAACTTTAGTAGAGGGTACTGTGCAATGAATATTTACATGTTTGTGAAAATTTGAATTGCTCTGGTTGCAAAGAAAAAATTTAACAAAAAAAGAAAAATTAAACCAATCAATAGGTTATATATTACAAGCATAAAATGGGCAAATGAAGCATTTTAATATCTGGTACTTATGACTGATAAATGAACACATTAACTTGCACTATAAGTATTGTTGGATATGTGGTGATTTACTTCCACACGAATATGAAATGTTTCCATACCATAACATTGCATTTATAGTGAATTGGTACCTATTCCCTGTTTTAGTTGTATTACACTAGATTGAATTTAGAAGTCCACCTTGTATCACGTACATCCTTCTAAAGTGATGTACTACAGAGGAGTACACGGAAATTTTCCGAATAATAATGAGGCAAGTCGCCAGCAATGCACGTCACCATCACTTAACACAGTATAGCTAATGATGTAAGTCAGTGTAAATTATTGGTACTGTAAACTTGAATCAGATGTATTTGACATAGATTGCTTGCATTACCCTTTTGGCTAAAACAAGATGGAAAGGAAAAGTTTGCAGTTGTGGGAAGGTACATTTGTAGGCTGGTGTATGGTAGTGTTCAAACAAGATTTTAGAATCTGCCGTAGAATTCTGTGCTTATTTGTGGACACTTCCACAAAATCTTTATTCTGTGTGATGGTTACACATTCATTTGTAATGAGTATTGACCCTCGAGTTCCCTCTAAGATTTTTATTGTGCAATTTTTTTTTATAGAAAACTTGTTATTGTGATTTTAACATTCCCTGTTTGTATCAGAAATAACATCTGTTACTTGGTTGAAAAATCTGTAACATGCATAGTGATAAATTTCCCACGTATTCCCTGCGTGTCGTAAAAGGTGACTAAAAGGGGAGGGAGCGGGGGACTGGAAATCCTCCCCTCATTTTTTTTTTTAATTTTCCAAAAGAAGGAGCAGAGAATGGGGCCAGGTGGGGATATTCCCTCGCAGGCCCAGTCCTCTGTTCTTAGCGCTACCTTGCTAATGCAGGAACAGAGGGGGCCAGGTGAGGATATTCCAAAAAAGGCCCAGTCCTCTGTTCTTAACGCTACCTTGCTAACGCGGGATATGGTGAATAGTTTAAAAGAAAGAAAGAAAGATCTTTAATTCTGTCCCCAAATACATAAGGTGGATTAAGATCATGTGCATCCTTTATGAGGTCCAGTTTTGCAAAACTGGGTTGTCTTAATGTGTAATCATGAAAATTATACATGGGAAACAATTAAGTTACCCAAGGGATATACCAGTTAAGCTCATTGTTATCCTCTGGACTTTGGAACAATTAATATCTTTATTTCTATGTCTTTGGATTGATTGTACATTAAGAAGCAATTAATACTTAAATTATTGCAGTCACTTGCTCCCAGTAATACAGTAACCACACAGTTATGTATTAATACATAAAAGTTCACTTTTGCAAACAAAGTCCTGTAAGATTTATGCCAAAACACATGTTAAGTGTTTGAATCACGAAATAGCCCTCACAGTCACTGATAAGTCAGGGCATGGGTGGTTGAGAATGCATTTTTGCTGACTTATGAAAAGAGGAATCAGTAGTCAATAGTAGTAAATGAGTTATGAATGTGAATGTACAATAATGTAGGTAGCACAATGAGATTGAATATCAAATGCAATTTTGTTGCAATTTTACTGATGACAATAGTGTAGTATATCACATGATGCCTTTGTGGGCCTTATATTAGGATTGTTTTGCTTCAGAGATTTTGCTAACCCGTTTTATGAGATCAAAGTACAGTAGACATTCGTTTTCAACAGTATATTGTTTAATTTATTGTTAGTGAAGTCATCTTAGTTATTAATTAAGCACTGTATACATATTGTAAATATTTAGGTATACTGAGAGTTTGTTAAAAAACGCAGTTAGATATCTCTGTATAAAAATGTTAATCACTCATCATTTGATTTATTCTTTTCACCCACCATTTATACTGTGTATCATATGCTTTTACTTGCAAGTACGATATTGTGTACATATTCGGTGTTTTGTAAGTATATAAAGAAGCTGAACATTAATTGTTATAGTATATGAACATGCTGCGGTCACACATGATGTAGTTTGTATTTCAGATCTAAAGTATTTTCCCTTACAGCAACAAGTTGTAAATATTTTTTTTAATAAAGTTTTTCTTGTAATAAACTTGCTAACATTGATTATATAACCATCTACAATACTTGTGTAAGGTGGTAGTGATAGTACTTAAGTCAACATAAAGCATTTAGTATTTTCTTCCATGTAAAAATCATTCCTGAACTTAAAAGATGAATTGCAGTAGTTTTCTACAATCATTTTAAGTTTGTGATTTTCTTTAAAACTTTTATGTTAATTTTTGTGACAAGCCATGGTTTATTTCATTCAGATGTGTGTTCTTGCATACTACCAGAGTCTTACAAGCATCTGAAAAAGGATTTGCTAGATTGGGGTTCAAGTGCCATTTTCTTCCCAATCAGGTATATCCAGGAGGATTCACCGACTTCAGCTGTCATAGAATGTTTGAGGTCTGGCTACTACAGAATGATAAAAAAGCTACAAAGACTTGATTCCAAATATTATGATTAAAATGACTTATAAAGAAAGATAATGACAAGCGATCACAAACACCATGGCTATAATATATGACAGCTCAGAAATCTTTACAAGGTAAATACGTGCTGGATAGATGTCAAAATATGCATCCCTTCCACAGTTCAATGTAATGAATGACAACTGTATGGGCTTGAGGACAAATGCAAAATTTATTACAGTAAGAACTGAATAACTGAATTGAATTTAAACGAAAACATTAACCTCTGGGTACAACCAAAAATTACGAGAACCTTTCATAAAAAACTTTGCAGATGCATTAAGGGCATTAGTTGTAGCAAAACTAAACCATATCCTCATGGCGGTGGATCGAGTATTTCTGATGCGTTTTAAGGGAAGTCATTTGGACATTAGTTTGAGAGGAGGCATCACCCAGATACTTCTAGGAAACCTAAGTCACTCCATCTGGGGAGAATCCTTCAGTCACAGTTGCCTCTGTAGGAAGGTAATGAAAATTAAGGGATGTGTAAAAAGTCATGGTCAAAACTAGCTGGTTGGGGACCAAGTAGTGAGAATGAGTCCTAAGGAGATAACATGGGAAATTCTTCTCAGTCATCTGTATTGCTCAGGCATGATCCTATACCAGTAAAATCGACATGCAAAACCAAAAGGTTATGATTCTTTAAAATGTTTTAATATTTCAATGGATAATATTTCATGAGGGAATTCTGCAGGAATGGTCACAAGTAGATCTTGAAGTTGTACTGAATCGAACTTCCTCAAAAATAATAGGTCCACCTGAAACCAAGCTAAGAAATGAGAGCTTAACCCTTGGATATGACTAGATTTTATAAATCCGTTCCCCTATTTAGGTATATATATATATATATATATATATATATATATATATATATATATATATATATATATATATATATATATATATCGTAGTAAAGCAGCTTTCCTTTCTGAAGATGATAGCATTCAAGAATATAACTTACTCCTCAACATGTCATATGCGCACCTGACCAGATAGCTGTCTTTCGTCTCGCAGTCGATACATTTTGTCACAAAACCGTTACCACATAATATAACAGTCATTGTAATACATGCTAGTGTACTCGAAGTATCACATACATTGAAACACGAACCTAGAATTATGTAGCTCCCATGGGAACAAACAAAGAAATACGACCTGCTGAATTTGAAAATTTTATGTTTCCCGCAATCGTCGCAACCTCAAAACATACGTTCATTGACCAATGAAAATATAGAACTTTCATTATCTTACACCTAGTAAGAGAATAAGACAATTTATTTTTCTCAGAAAATACCAAAAATGTTGAAAGTTGATGATAGTGGCCTGTAGAAATGAAATTTTTGGCATGGAACATAATTGAGGTTACGAAAATTTACGAAGAATAACAAGGATATTCTTCAAAATAATATTTAATTTTTCACAACCATAATTTCTTCTTACTTTTATGCCTATAATAATGATAAAAGAATTCAGCTTCAAAGATCATAAACATGTTAAAATATTTCGTTCACTTGTGAATCAGTATCTGTCAAAGATGGCGTCTGTCCGTAGTCGTCATTGACGTTTGTCCTGTGTAGAGTGGTGATTTTCAGTGAATGGTGAATCTTAAAGTGTTACCTGTGTGATCACAGTGTGTATAAAGTTCAGTGAAAATGGCGGAGCCAACTGAACCGCCGATTGAAGATGTCAAACGGCCAGAGGATGTGGTTAAAGTGGCCATGGCGGATAACTTGAAGTTTGCCGTGTTGATAGGGCTTATTGAAGTCGGGCAAGTTTCTAACAAGGAGGTTGTCAACACGGTCCTGCAACTGGTAAGTAGTGAACGAATGACTACTCTTTCCTCGAAGGGTGCCAAGTACCGAGTGATATAACTTGCCGTGTGAGTAACAATGAGGTTTGAAAGGTTTCGTCTGCTAGAGCGTCATCACTCGGTGGTTGGTAGTCCTGGACAGAGCATTAATTCTTGTTTACACTAGTATTCTCCTGGTTACCTGGTATCCATAGGATTCCCACGTGCGTGACTGTCATTAGAGGCATGCGTCTGTAATGGCAGTCATGGAAGAAGACAAAGGGATGTTGAAGACTAATGTTGTAGAATATCGTTTGTGTCAAGTTAAGCTTGTTGAGTGGCCCGACCCCCCTAGTGACTGCGGGAGTTTACCGTCTAGCATTGTACGCTGTGGCATTTGTTGCCCCTCTGACTTGCTCACATCGTCACCCTGCCACAGCTACATATGCCCATGTCTGAGATTTTTATCCATCAGCTAGAATAACTTCATGACCTTCCTCCATCATCCTACCCCTAGATAATATATGGCTGGGGAAGCCAGCAATCCACGCTAGTAGATGAAATTGTGTACATAGCCCAAGGCAGATAATGTACTGGTTTATTGTAATGTTTTTGAAATACAATATTTCACTAGAAATTAATACATCAGACCACTTTTGCCAATATTTGTTAGAATATTAAAAATCACTGAGTGTAATATATTGGGTTAGTAACTTTGCCTGAGCTTTCTCAGTTTAACCATATTTGGATTCCTAGGTCTAAGTATTGAAAAAAAAGAATTATCAAAAGCTAGTGATAGGAGTGTTAGGAGTGTAATATTAATAAAACTTGTTTTACAATGTGTTAAATGCTGTTGATTGGTTTGACCATGAAGAATCAGAAAACTTTAGAAAAATATATATATTTTTCAAAAATAGGCCTTTAATGAATATAATGGCCATGATTAAGAAGAAACATTAACTGGGTTTTTGTGTTGCCACTGATAACATGAGTAACTTTTGTAATGATTACAGTAAGTATTTGGTGTTAAGAAGATGGTAATATTGTCATCATGTAATGCTGTAGTGTCACTTCAGAGAGATGTAATGTTTGTTTAAATCATACTTGAAGTTTACTTCAATATGATTTTTAATCTTCACTGTGGCCTCTTGGGCATGTAAACTGTGGTTTCCAAGAGCTTGGTCGACCAAAGATCTGACTTAGCGGCTTGTTCTCGGTCCTAGCTCTGGGATCATACGACCTTTGAAGACTTGAGGGTATACTTCTGGTATATCGTTGGGTTGTATAGGAAGATAAAGTTGTTAATCTATTATCATATACCTAAGTTTATTTTAACGAGTTGTTAGTTGTTTATTGTATACATTATATCTTTAAAAACATTGCTTTTGGGGGCTTATCTGCCTCCACATTTTAATCCGAGATCAAGCTACTTTTTCTTCTGTTAATGAGTTTTTATTAGGCTGCTGCCTGTAGGCCTATGTAGCCTCCACAACTAGGTTGATGAGGTACAGCCAAGGTATTTGCCTATGTAAGTGTCAGAAATTCAATTCTTGGCAGTCCTTAATGTTTCTGATGCATGTAGGTAATGACGTGACTAATTAGAAAAAATAACTGGCATGATTCTAAAAAAGGATTTTACTTTTTGTTTAGGCTTGAGGAATGCCTTATGTGAAATTATAGGTATTGATTGAATGACAGTATTTAAGTGTTTTAATGAGCAGGTACCAGGACATTTTGATAATGATAGCCATTTTGATTATATTTTGATATTGAATTTGGGGTAGTTGGCAGTTCTGCCCATTCATTATTTATATGTGGCATAAGTCTTTTTGCGCTGTATCTAATGAAGGTGTTCCTATTTAGGATTTTTTTTTTTTCGTTTGGACCAAAAAGAACTAGCTACTGTAGTTGCATTAACTAGGTCTGTGAAGACAATCTTGCTCTAAGTTTTGATAGACCAGAATGATAGAGACAGAAAGGGAATGAATTTCTTTTTTTAATAAGCAGGCACCAGAACATATTGATAATGGGAGCCATAGTAATTATGAAATGGTAATATTGAATTTAGGCGCAGTTTATATGTGGCAAAAGTCTTTGTACAGAATTTTATGAAACAAAAAAGGGAATGAATTTGTTGTCAAAATTACTGATGCTAGAATACTTGGGAAAGCTTCAATATGAGTTAAATGGAATATCATGAAATCCCTGTTTGTTCTATAGGAATCTGCAAACAATGGAAATGGGGTTCATCTTTGGAGTTTTACAGGTTTACTGTTTCTTAGATTTTACAGTTTGATTTTAGAATCCTCCCATGAACAGTTCAGTTTTTTTATGTAAGTGCTTGTGATATAAGAATGCACACCATTTGCTATTCGAATGGAGACTGCTATTGTTTTTTATGGTAATTAATTTGACTGTTATAAGGCATAACTTCATTTCATTTTGAGATACAATATAGGGAAATATCAGTAAGTACTGTAATTGCAGCCGTTGTTTTCAGATGATGGTTAAGAAATACCATGCATTTGAGAGGGTCTCACTGAATATTACTTTTCAAATAAAGTTACGTTATTAAAAAAATCATGCCAGTTCATTGTCTGTCTGTATGTTGATTATCATTATCTCTGTTGCCTCTTCCTTGGGATAAATCATTTGCATACAGGCATGCATTTTTAGTAGGAATAAGTTTTGCAGAACCGGGGTACCCATCCCTAACCTTGTCTACTTGCCTCCTTGATACCTAGGGTTGTAATTTATGGTCAGAAAATAGTATGAAAATATCTGTTGAGGACAGAGACCACAATTGTACATTAGCTAGCTATTGATAATCATATTTTACATTGGGCTGTCAGATGGAAGTAAGTTTAGATTACCTGTACTTCATTATGAGAGAAAAGATGGAGGAATTATGATTATCGTGAGTGGACTTTGGAAGTGTTCATGCTCCACAGCTCAGGCTGAGTCCAAGTTGCTGAGCTAGGTCATTGGTTGACCATCCTGTTGTAGGCCATGACCAGCAGGCCCACATAAGCTAACTACTCCAGCCTTGTTGGTCTGGTGCTCTTTGTAACTACTTAAACAGGGCTCTCTCAAATTTATCCACTGTTCATCTCATAGCATTTCTGATGGCTGGAGACAATCTGTCTTTGTCTTAGGATGTGCAAGGTGTTTTTACTTGTGCTTATCACACCTTTTGATTATGATGATAAAATTCAACTGAGCCATCCATACCTTTCATCATGCTGGTGGAAATCATTTTTGAGTAAAGGTTGGAACCTTGCCGTCTACGAATTTTCAATTTAAGTAATGATACACCTTCACCATGTGTGCTCTAGGGAGCAGAGCCTCTCAAATTTCAATTATGCCAGTACGTCAGATCCATTACTGCATTCTTGCAGGCTTTAAAAGTTCTTTGCTCACGTTTTTACTCTGAAATTATGCATGCCTAGGAAGATAAAGTTAGCACCTAGTGTATATCTGGCATAGACTTCAGAGATTTTCTGTCCCCATAAGTCAGGCTAAGTCCAAACTGCTGAGTTGGACTTCACCAGGCTGTTAGAAACTGCAGCCCACAGGCCCACATTGCCACCAAATTTCAGCTGGTGTGGTACACCTTAACAAGCAGTATAGTGTTTTATTTGTAAGAGCTTTTGTGCTGTGCAATGTCATCATTGTGTTTCCTTTTTACCTTAAAGGTCTACAAGATCAAGGTTACCATCCTTTTAGAAGAGACAACTGTTGTATTGTTTTCTTTGTTGATGATAATGTCATCAGACATTAGTACTCAGAGGTCTTTCATTGTGCCCGTTATTGTGAACACTGCAAAGCTGTTCTTCAAAAAGTCAAACACACCTTTGTACTAAGTAAGTGAGCTATTTTTACCTCAACTGACAAATCATTCTGGTCATTAACGAAAAGCATCTTCTAATATCTTTTATAATTCGGCCTTTCCTGATATTTCTTCCGACATGATCTGATGAAGCTTTTTTTAGTAATTTAGATGATTCTGCATCTAACCCTTCACTTCATCTCCCACTAAATATATGCCACCTCCTAGCTTCTTTTTCAGCTCTGTTTGAGGAAGGAATATGGATCATTTTAGACTTTCAAGACAAGAGAGGAAAAACAAGTAATGATAGCCTTTAAGGTGTTAATGCTCTCTTGAATTGAATACTCCTTTGTGCTTACATCACCCTTCAAGGCAGTTAATATTGTAGAATTGAAAAGAGTTCAGGGATATCTCATGTCCCCAGTTGAAAAGATAAAGAAACTGAACTATTGGAAGTGATTGAAGTTATTGTGGCTGTATTCTTTAGAACACAGATGGGAGAGGTATATCATATACACTTGAAAAATCTCAGAAGGCATGGTTTCCAGGTTGCACCCAAAAACAGTTCTCTGTTGGCTCGACAGAAATGGAAGACTGTAAGATATTGTCCCAAAATATCAAAAGGTGTAATAAGCACAATGAGAGAAACACTTAAACATCTGGGGTCCTCAGCCATTCAACACATTACCTGCAACCACCAGAAGCACTATGGGATGTACAGTGGGGAAATTTAAAAAGACTGGTTTAGTATCTACAAAGTGTATCAGACCAGCCAAGATGGCTATGAGCACCTTTGAGCCAAAGCTTTCAACAACTTAGTTGACCAGTGACCCAATTCAGTAGCCTGGGCCAAGCCCAGGCTCTAGAGGTAGGCTTTTGTGGACTCCTGGTATGATTCAGATGGTATACCTCCTTGAGTCCTTAAGGAGTGTGCCTCAGGGCTAGTTCCAGTTAGTGGTTTTCTTTTTTGCCAATGTCTTAAATCTCAGACTTTTCCCTCCTCCTGGTAGCATGTCTTGTTGCAGCCCATCCCAAAGAAGGGAGACTGCTCTTGCCCCATTGCACTCACTTCTGCCTTTTCCAGTTATGGAAATTATCCTCAACTCAGTTTCTGAAACTTAGAAATCCCATTCCCCTCTTTCTGATCATCAATATGGATTTTTCAGTGTTTGATCCTCTTCTTAGGTATTTGGTGAAAATTTCATCTTATGGTATTAATGCGGTAAGGAAACTGGATTACTTGGAGTGGCTGAAATCACATGCAGATAGGAAAGTTACATCATAATTTGTACATGAAAAATCCCAGAAGGCATGGTTCTCAACTCACACTTGAAATAACTTTCTATTGGCACAGCAGGCTTGGAGGACAGTAAAATACTACCTCAGAAATCCAAAGGTGTTATCTGTACAAAAAGGAAGAACACCTTATAGATTTAGGGCCCAGAACTTTAACACCATGCTTGCATTCATCAGAAATGTTGTATGCACAGTGAAGTTTTAGAGTGCCCTGGACAGTTATATATAAAGTGTATCAAATCATGCAGTCCGGGCTCAGTCTGAGCTGTTGGGGTAGACTTCACCAGACCCTAAACATCTAAGAATATGACAGGGTGTGGCATAAGTCTTTGCTTTTTAAACCTTCTTTGATTTTTCTGTTTCTGTTTTTTCCCTAAAGCATATTTCCTCTCTAGTCACTCCATTGCAATAGTCTTTGATGGAGTGACTTACTGCTCTTATTTATTGATTGTGGTGTTCCTTTGGGTTTAATTCTGTCTGTCTGTCTCTCTCTCTCTCTCTCTCTCTCTCTCTCTCTCTCTCTCTCTCTCTCTCTCTCTCTCTCTCTCTCTCTCTTTTCCGCATATGATCTCATCAACTTTTAACCCTCTTGATTCTTATGCTTCTGATTCCACTTTACACTCTTCAGTTGACTTTTCTTCTCCTTATCCTAATACTTGCTCTCTTTTTCTCTCTGAACATATTTCCTCTCTCAAATTGGACATTTGCAACATTTCAGAATGGGAAAGCAGTTACTTTGTTGAATTTGATGATGCTAAGATGTAATTTCTTCTTTTATCTCTTTTCCAAAACACTACAGTCAAATTCTGTAATAAGAACTTGGGAGCATAACCGTACCTCATGCAATCAACGTCACAAAGTTTGCTTCTCAAAAGTTACGGGTCCTGTATAGGTTTTGTAATAATTTTGCTTGTGGTCATATTTCATATGTAAAGGAATCTTATTCACCTTAGTATGGATTACTGTTCACTTCTGGGGAGGTTCTTCCTACAGTTTTCTGTTAAAAAGATGGAATCAAAAGCTGGCTGTCTCATTGATTCTCCAAGCATAATCTCTCTTCAGTTGTCACTTTTTTATGCAACAGTGTCATGCTCTTAGGTGTACCAGATGAGAGTGCTGTTGTTTTCTATCACCACCTCTCAGGGCAAGCAAACTTTCTGAGCTGAAAAATATTTGAAGATCTCATAGCTTTTGCTGATGTAAAAAAGCAGAGTTGATAGGAACCACTGAAATCACCCAAAATGTTAAGTGGAGCATAGATCACAGGAACATAATTTGGTTTTGGAAAATCTTGGAAGCCCTGATTTCTTAACAGTGTAAAAGAAATAAAGGGCTTAATGGTGTGATGTGTGTTTTAAAGAACACCTTTAAATTCAGTTGTGTAAGTATTGGGCAAAGCACTTTTCACTCTATTTGCAAATACAAGAAACTTTGTTAATAATGACCACCCCATGTAGAAATTCAGGAATCCTGATTAGGAATTATTTACAAACCCATATTTACACATCCATACCAGAATGGTACGAAAATCGTACAAAGACAGTCTGTAGACATATAAATCAAGTCTTCCTGTAGTTCAGTAAAAATAACTTAATTGTTTAGCCTTTTCAACTGTTTTGGATCGGGAGACATGGAGAAATAGCATTTATATAGTGTGAGATACAAACGAATTATTATGCCATATGACTTTATATTTCTGGGCATATCATGCCAGTTGAAAGCCTGGATTTTATGAACTCTTGGGACTTGGAAGATGGACAAAATGTATGTCTACACCCTCTAAAGTACTGTTGTTCTCCAGCGTAAACTGCAGGTCCATGTTAACACCAGCCTTTAAGGCAGGCAAAAATTGGCAGAGATCTTTTACATCCCACTGCACATTGCCAAAATCAGAATTGCCAGGGGTAACTGTTATTTCTCAAAACTTCTGTGGAGTGCAGGTGAATGAGATACTTCATAATGTAAACATGAAAAATCATGATAAGCATGGCTTCTGATGTACAGTAAAAATTTTTCCCTACCATGCCTTATGTGAGGGTTAGAGTTCCCTTACCATCAAAATGAATTTAGTCCAATATCTTTATTATTAGCTTTGAAATTTTATTCATTACAGTGTGTTAGCTGGCCAACAAAAAAATTTGGGTCTTGCAGACTATCAAGACAGGAAGAGAAAGAATCTGTTAAATATTACAACAGATTCAAAATTTGCAAAGCCCATGAGAAGACACTGAATATCCGGGGCCTTTTCAACACATTACTGCAGCTAACAGAAACAACTTGATGTATAGTGAAGATATTTAAGACCCTGGATAAGTTTTTGCAAAGTGCACCAGACCTACCAGGCTATAGTGGTTGCGTGAGATTGTGGGCCAAGTCTTCTAACAGTTTGATTGACCAGTGACCTAACTCAGCTGGAATTATAGTGGGAGAATACCCGTAATCCATCGTATGGTATATCTTGCTAGCACTTGTATTACCCAGAGTAGAATTGTGCTGTTAACTAACAGACATCTCGTAGAGGAGGCTGGACTGTTTGCAGAAAGGAAGGACAAGGACTGTGGGAGATGAAAGAAGTTTGTTTGGGGTCTCGACAGACAGACGGACCTCAGGCATCACTTGGTATTGTGTGAAGGAGATTAAGATCGCCATTATGACTGGTGAAATTGTAAAGTGGGAAAACATACAGATGTCATTCACAATCATGCTGGAAAGTTTGGAAAACAGTACCTCAAAAGTCATTAAATGCCATTTTTACAGTTAGAGAAAACTAATAATTAGGGTTGAAGGTTTTCGTGCTTCTAACTTCAAGTCTTAGAACTCTGGGAATAACTGCGAATATTGGAAAAGAAAAATAAGTGCACAGATATATCGATATGTCAGATTATAATAATAACTATTTACTAGACAAAGAAGGTTGAGAAGGGTGCATAATACTATCGGCAACTTACCTCGTAGACAGACTTAGATGATGAGAGGAAGAACCAGGCTAAGCAGTGGAGACCACACTAAACCCCATTTAGGGAAACATGAGACAAAGGGTGCGTTCACATAGAGTGGGGAATGTATTTAATATCAAGAAAGTGTTCATTTTGGTATACCTCATGTATATCTCACTTGATTTTGGGGTGTACCATGTACCTCTACGTATTGGTCTGAGAACAGACTTTGTGCTGCCCAGTCGCCCAGTGAAGACTTGGCACTGTATCTCTATACATTACACAACGTGAATTAATCTCATTGTAGAGATTTGTTTGGAAGATTATTGAACGTCTTTAGTGGGTGGTTTAGTTTTCTGATGTTTACAAATAATGTATTTGTTTTTCTTGAATGTTTTGATTTTCCTCCTGTCGCATAAATGTTAGTGGTACCATGTTAGTTATTCGCCCCTTCTTGCCAATACGGGATTTTTATGTTTCGATTTTTATTTTTCTCCCATTTGCTTTGCATGAATAGTCTGAGCGATTTCAGTCGTTCCCAGTTGTTTTAATTTTTGGCCTTAAGCGAGGCCAGTGGATAATCTCATTTTCTCATTGCAATTTCAGCATTGTTCTAGTCTGTGTGGAGAGTACAAGTACCTTGAAGAGCGTCGTGATTGGTTTTGCCTCGCTCATCTTGATGTTTGCAGAGTGCTGCATCACCATTTGTTTGGACTTGTTATACTGTTTTTAGCTGCGTGGGGCATCACTTGAAGCAAAAGAAGCGAAGTTATTAGATCATTGAGTTATTCTTTTTATATGCGGTTTGATTATTCTTTTTACATGCGGTTTGATTATTTCTCTAAGTTGCAAAAGCACTTACGGATGGCCGGTCTTTGGCACAGCTGTCGTTTTGTTTGCCACTGATAATGGATGAATTAGCAAGGGAAGTTAGGGATGGTAGACAGTGGCTTCGCTGGAACCCAAGAATTTTGCAGTGTTACCTTAGGTAATTTGTAATTATCATGGAGAGATTTCCCTCCCCTGAAGGTCCGTAGATATGAGGATTATTGCCTTGGCATATTTTTTCTTCCATAACTTTTTTTTTTTTTCAACATTTAGGTATTCGATTTTGAGTTGTCTGCATTGTTAATCCAGTGTTGACCGTTTATTGGAACTGGACATTCATGTAGTGTATATACGGCTCATCGGGTTGTTATCGAGTTGTCTTACAGGTTGCGGCCTCTACCTAGCTGATTGAACGTAAGGGCAAGACGGCAGCTTGATTTGAGACCCGAGTTGTGGTGGTAGATGACATCCGACACCATCGTGAGGTATACGCAAGGCGTCTTGCGTCACCCAAGCCCAGCTTTCTGACAGAATTCAGGCTGCTGCTGCCTTGCCCTTGGAAACCAGCTCTTCGGACAAAGTCCGCAAGACGTGAACCAGGTTGCGTAATGAGTGACACCCCCCCTAGTACTGAAACACTGGACTAATGAAGTATTGCGACATTGTGGACAATTTATGTCATGCCGTAACTCACACTTACTCATTAAGTGACGCGCCATAATAGCAAATCAATGACAGAGGTGGTATTAAATCAGTTAGAAGGATTTATAGAAAGTGCTTGGTGGATATTGCTGGATTTATGACGAGGTCGTTAGATTATTTAGGCTGTGACAGCGACGGATCTAATGTGTATTTAAGTGCGCTTACTAGTCAATATTATATGTTTACGAGTGAACAATTATATTTCTAAGTACTGTGCACATTTTTGATATGGTATTGGGGAAGGAAGATATGGGTATGAGACTCGTAGCTGCTGGTTGACACCTCTGTATTACGTCACCTTGGGAAATATTTTGTTATTAAAGATTCTGCCGCCATCAGAAATTTCGGGCTGCTAGAGAGCAAAGTTTGCTTTGGGGCTTAAGTAAATTAGGAGGCTGTTGACAGAGTTAATTACCTTTACCTTGCAACGCACTCGCAAATCTAGGTTACAAATCCTATCAGTAAGTTACTTGTTAGATATATTTGACTATTTTAGGGGTCATTAGTTATGTACATTCCGTTACTTGATTTAAGGTAAGAATTGTGTTATAAGAAGATGAATCAGGGAGTATGCTTGACGTGAACCATTCCGTACAACCACTGCCTACTGTGGTGAATTTTTCTATTTACTTTTAGCATCAGATTTACCGTTTCCACGTAATTTTTCAGACTACTAAATTCTCTCTCTCTTTACTCACTAGTCTTCTGGATGGGGCATACCAAGGAGAGAGAGAGAGAGAGAGAGAGAGAGAGAGAGAGAGAGAGAGAGAGAGAGAGAGAGAGAGTCTAATAGGGTTAGCTTTTACTGTGGACATTGGGTTTTGATTAGATGACTAGAATTAACGGTCAAAAGGTAGCTTCCCTCCGCCAGGGTCAGGCCTTTCCCTCCCCTCTCATCCTGGATTCTTTTCTTCCCCCGCGCGGTCTTGTTTGTGTGTTGAAGGATTCAGGCTGTCCAGTTGAAGGGTCATTAGGCAAGAGTCCCTAATTTATACATCAAACACTAGGGCACGATATATATCTGGAGAGGAGGTTTAGCGCATAATCACACAAACAAGTTTCTGAGGTCGAAGTCCGTGCATCGCGTCTGTGATGCTCGTTTAAATGTCAAGGTTTAGGTCTTCGACAATGAGGAAATTGATAACCTAGCGAAATTGTACGGTGTCATATTGTGATGTATTCTTGTCTAGTTGTTAAGAAGAACTTAACACAATGGCTCCTTTGAATGCAATGTTTCACTTGTTTTTAAGATATACTGTCATCATTCCCATTGTTTTTGGGACAGTCATGAGAGGGTAGAGAGTTCCAAAGCTTCGAGGTGTAGGGAAAGAAAGAGTTATCAGAATGGCCCACCCCTTGAGTTGTCAACGGCCTTTCAATAATGTGACGTTTGTACTGTCTGTCACATGTATGGAGGTAACGACGTAGTGAATGGGAGCACCATTTCTCTCACAGGATCATCCCAAGTGAATGGGAGCACCATTTCTCTCACAGGATCATCCCATTTGTACCATGTTAGTTTGATGATTTACCATTGTTTTGAGGAACTGCAATGTTTCTCCTGTTAATATTAGCCAAGGCAGTCTGAGATCTTGACCCACCGGCATGCGTATTTTTCACATCTTTTCATACATATTTGTTCGTGGTTGTTTTGAGATCCTCTGATCGGCGGTGCATAATGTTCACAATATTTACCATAGAAACAACGCAGCGGTATGATCCTGGAGTGACGTGTGAAGGACGAGCCTCCTAGACAAGCGGGAGTTTGTCAGCAGCGGGTTGAACGTTTTCCGCCCATCGCGCACTTAGACACACTGTAGCCTAGCTTATCCTTATGCTAAAGATGCTTGTCTAACTATCCTTAACATTGACAAAAAGTGGTTGAATAACTCCTTAACTGGCCATCAAGCCAGACTCGCTCATAAAAGCCTCACCTTTAATTGATTTGGGATCGGATGCAAGGGAAGCGTTGTGTTTGGAAATGGGTGAATGGATCCCATGATCTCACTTAAATTAGTGAGCATGAAAACTAAGAAGCTCTGATACTGGTTTGGACGTTCGTTGCACTTCATTGTTCTGGGTATGGCTTGAGGGTGTGTATGGGTGATTTAAGGGGCTCTTTGCATCTGATGCATCGAGTGGAATTGGAAACAGGGTTAATGATGATAGAAAATGAGTACTATCAAAACATTGATAGTAATACTTCAGTTTATAGGGTATGTGGAGCCATTCACTGGTAACGTAACTTATTCAGTTTTGATAACTTATAACAGGAGTTTTGTGATTAGTCAGGAGACTAATCACACCAGAACCATAGCTGCGTCATCTGTGACCGTATATATATATATATAATATATATATATATATATATATATATATATATATATATATATATATATATATATATATATATATGTGTATATATATATATATATATATATATATATATATATATATATATATATATATATATATATATATATATATATATGAAACACTTGTAGATTCCTAACGTTATTTCATTGTTTTATTTGATATCACTTTATAAGGCCGTTGATTTCGCAGGAGGAAGCGTTGATTTACTTCTCATGGACTAGGGTAAACATGCAGGTGGATGAAAGTGGAACTTGGAAAGTGATGTCTGGTTGCTGGGAATGGAAGTGGAGGGTGGCGGTGTCTGGTTGCTGGGAATGGAAGTGGAAAGTGACGGTGTCTTGTTGCTGGGAATGGAATGGAGGTGGTAGGTGACGGGTGTCTGGTTGCTGGGAATGGAGGTGGTAGGTGACGGTGTCCAGGTCTTGGGAAGTAGGTATGAAGGTGGAATGTATCTCATATGCCGACGGGGAAATATTTGAAGGTTTACACTGGGAGCTCTCGAAAATCATCCTACCTTTGGAGTGGACACAAGGTTCAGAATGAATTCAGAGGAAAGAAAAACAGCTTGTGGTAACAGCGTTAACGTTTGAGACGATTCAGACTTTTGCCAGATTACTTGGTATACAGTAAACATCAGGATCTTGCGCTCACTACGTGTATTCAAGATGAAGTTTTTGAGTTTCGTTAAAGTGTATCAGTCCAACAGTGGTGGAGTAAATATGTAAGCTTGCGGTCTGTCAATAGCAGCAGCCCCGTTCATCTGAGAACCTCTTTGTCAATCCTTGTTCCAGACACGTAACTTTCTGGTGTGCCGTCTAGCCAGACTTTGAACTGACACTTGGAAATCCAGACAAAGAAATAAAAAATGCGGGGGGGCCTCCGTATATGTGTGGTCGGGAAGGGTAAGAGAGAGAGAGAGAGAGAGAGAGAGAGAGAGAGAGAGAGAGAGAGAGAGAGAGAGAGAGAGAGAGAGTAATGATATATATATATTTTTTTACTGGAATGTACAATATTAAAAAAATTTTACAGAATATTCGAGACCTTGTCGAAGTTAAGAATTCTCTACTAATGCTACAGCAACAACTACTTCTACTTCTACTACTACTACTACTACTACTACTACTACTACTACTTATAATATTATGATTATTTTTACCACTCAACTTTACCAACATCAACATTGTAGTGTTATCTTGATCGTTGGTGGATGACGAGTTTGACGAGTTTAACCAGACTGTCTGAGCCAGTAGCGTCACTGTACCTACATGTAGGGCGCATGGGCTGCTTCCACAGATGGTTTGGTTCATCAGCGTTGATCCAGATGAAGGGAGAGTATAGACGAGTTTACGAGGCTAGTTTAAGTGGAATTGTAGATGAAAAATGGCTGCGGAGATGAGCAGTTGTGATGGATGAAAAAACAGGTTCATTTTTTTTTTTTTTTTTTGACGGCTGAGTTCTTTTCGTTTCAAGTATAAGGTTGACTCTAGTGTGGTGGCGGCCTTACCGATGCGGGCACGGTTGACAGTGAGTGATTCAGCCATTTGTCGGCAGTTTTTAGCGAGATTCAAAAGTTGGCCGACCGCCTTATCAGATTTTGTGAAAAGTTTGCCTTGTCTTATCGCCAAAGTTGGAGTTTGTTCTTGACGGACTAGCATAATGAGGTTAGGCGAGCCTTCCATATGATTTAGGTAGTTAAATGTGGGCGAAGGCTGGAAATTACCGGCCATGGGGCTGAATATATCAGAGTTAGACAGGGATATCTTAGAATTACGTAGCAGGAGTGATTGGTGAGTGAGTGGACCACAGGTCCTGTAGGTTGGTAAGAATGAGGGAAGTGAATATGGTTTTTTGATATATTGAAGGGAAAAAGAGAAGGGCGTCAGGGGAGAGGAGGGAAGGAAGGTTAGGGTGAGGGAAAGGTGGGATATAGAGTGAGAAGGAAGGAACGGTGTTCTCTGATGAGGAAGTGTCTAGTGATAGGGAAGGGTAGAGAGTGAGGAAGTAGATCCAGTTATGTGAAAGAGGAAAGGGTATATGAGCACTGAGAAGTTAGAGCGTAGAATGAGGGAAGGAGGAAGCAAAGGTAGAGTGGAAAAAGGAGAAAAGGGTTAAGGTTAATGGAACGAAGGAATTCTGTAGAGTAAGGGGATGGAGGAAGGGTGTAGAGATATGAGAAGTAAGGGTAAAGAAGAAACGGACGAAGATTAAAGTGAGGGGAAGGAGAGGTGGAAGAGAAGGTGTTTAAACGAATGGAAGAAGGAAAGGTGTAGAGCACAGGCAGAGGGAAGGTCGTAGAATACGGTGATGTGACCATTGAACACGACGAGACGACCTTGATGAATAGTGGTGTGACCTTTGACCCAATCCCCATGTGCCAGGTCACACTGTAGACCATCTTACCTAAGGGTGGCCCCCGTCGTTTTCAGAGGTGGAAGGAATTCTGTGGCAGGGGAACAGGTGTTGTCGTGTGTTTGGATGAGGTCCTTTTCCCATCTGTGAATCGGGGAGTTCTAACACAACAATCAATATCTTTTTACCATTGGATAATCTGGTATTCCTTGTCACATACATTTGAACCCCTTCTGTTTGTAACATGGCTAACTAGTTGATCGAAGAAGTTGCAAATTACACTTTCTGACTTGCGTGGGGTTATTTTATATTTTCATCGAAGTGTAAAGTTCTTTGAGGTATCAGATGAAGACCGTCTTCTTACATCAGTAGTGTTCAGGTTGATGTATATGGCCAGTTTATCCTCGCTACCTCAAATAGACTCTGTGTTAGTTTGTCGTGGTTTGAATGGGAATTTCTGGATGATGGAATGGCTGATTTACGACTAAAATGTTTCACTTCATCTCCAAAAGATAAAGAAGGGGAGAAAGGATATAGTGTGAGGAAGATGACGGTGTAGAGTGGGTCGAGGAAGAAGAGTTTAGGTTGAAGGAAGGAAGGGAGGGTGTAGTGTTGGAAGGAAGGAATTAGAGTCAGTGAAAGAAGTAAGGATGTATATTGAACATGGAGGAAGCCGTGGAGTTTAGAGAACGAAGGAGACGTATAGTTTAAGGGAAAGAATGAATGGTGTAGAATGAGAATGGATCACATGGTATCTGGTATCGAGACGTTGGAAGTGTTGAGTGGGCGGATGAAGGCTGCAGTGTGAGGGAAGTACGTAGGGAGGGTGTGAGGGGAAGAAGAGAGAGTAGGGTTGGGGAAGGATTAGTGGAAGTTGGGGATAAAATGTATGGTTGAATTTGGGGATGACGACACGGATATAGAGCGGGAAGAAGAAATGGTATATGGTGAGGTAGAAAAGAAAGGGTCACGGTTTGTGTGGGTAAGTGTAGAATGAAGGTGAGTAAGGGAATTGTGAGGAGAGAGGTTTGGAGAGTAGAGTGAAGAAGGGAAGGGAAGGTAAGGTGGATTGTCAGGGAGATAGATTTTGGTGAGATGAATGGTCAAGAGCACAGGGATACAGGGAAAGTTGAATGAAGTGACGGGAGGGAGGGGGAAGAGCCGAACGGAAGGACGTAGTGGAAGTAGACTTAAGTATGGGGGTAAGGGGGTATATGGGCGTTAGGGATGGTGGTTGAAGCGGTAAAGACCAGTGGTGTTGGGGAGAAGTGTTGACCGAGGGAAGGACAGTCATGTGATGTGAGGGCGTGTATGAGGAATGTGATGTGAGGGCATGTATGAGGAATGTGATGTGAGGGCGTGTATGAGGGAGGTGATGCGAGGGCGTGTATGAGGGATGTGATGTAGGTACAGCTGAGTGGAAGAATTCTCCAGAGGTGTGAGTGATGGGAAGGGAATAGAGAGGAAGGGCGTGGGTGAGGGAGCTGAATGATTGGAGAATACAGGGAAGGGGTGTTGGCAGGGGAAACCAGAGGAAAGATAGGTCAGGGTGAAGGTCCACTGGGAGGATGGAACGTGAGGGGTACAGAGCCTGGGTGGACTGGGAGGCAAACCCTAGGGTACAGAGAAAGGCGGCGAGAAAGTGGGAGGGGAGTGGCCGCATAGGGAAGGCAGGTGCCGAGAGCTGTCGCAAAAAGGTGAGGATGGAGTGTAGGCGCGGAAGTGAGGTATAGGGTAACAGGAGGGAAGAGGGATGGGTGAGGAGGTATGGGGCGGGGAGGGTTGAGGTAGAGAGTGGAGGCTCATGGAGTTGGGGAGCGTGCGCCCGTCTCCTGGGGATTGGCTTTTATCGGGTCCATTGTAGCTTTCCTTCTCCCGGCCTCCTGGGTAATCCCTCAAGGATCCAGTTCCCTCTTTCATTTGTTTTTCCTTAGGGCTTTCTTAGAAGGTCCTTCTCTGTTTTTTTATGAGATATATATATATATATATATATATATATATATATATATATATATATATATATATATATATATATATATATATATACACATTCTTATGAGTCCAGGGGGAAAATTGTGATCCTTTCCAATATATATATATATATATATATATATATATATATATATATATATATATATATATATATATATATATATATATATAGTTTTGAAGGTTATATATCTACGTACATCGTTAAGCTATCCTAATAATCATCCATTTCTTCATCAGAATTACTTCTTCACTGTGTTTGCATGTCTCTGCTGTTGGGAGTAACGTGTTTCAGGACACCGGTGTTACTGTGGCTGATAGCTTCTCATGGATCAATCGATACTCTCTCTAGGTCGTGACTGGACTGGGTCATTCCGTCCCCCGTGTGTTTGTTCACTGTTATGTGGAAATATCATATCATGTCATGGAAACAGGGGGGGGGGGGGGCTTTGGGCTTTTAGGGAGAGACGCGTGGGATTGAAGAGCCAAAAAAAAAAAAAAACGTTAATAACTCGGGCCATTCACCAGGTATTCGCGTGCACATGACCGAAATCTATGAGTTAAGAGGACCACTTCTCGAGCGAAAATAGTTTTGTGGGACGTAATCAACCATAAGAAGAGGTGAATGCACGGTAGGGTGATCTCACTTGTGTTACAAACCCCCTCCATGAAATCAGGAGATGGATGTTAGTACGAACTACTTGCATCGGGAATGTATCTCGCAGTAGTATTACATGCCACTGAAATGGTTGCCGAGAGGTGTTCACAAAGCGTTTGTGGTAAAGTAAGAAGACATTTAGAAAATACCCAATGCTGAACTGAGTTTCTTGATGAAGATCTTTGGCAGCACGTGAAGGTCTTCGAACGTTGAGCACAAACGAGAAGGATGTTGGCCAGACAGTCGCCAGGTTTAAACGGATAGCATTAGAGACGGTGTCCTTGGGAAGGTAAAGACTAAGGTTTAAAAATTTCCTGTGGAGCGAAGTCCGTAGCAGCAGCTAATATCACCTGTGTTGGCGTCTAAATTTGCCCGTAACTCGTTCCCTGTAGGACAGAAATGAAATCTAAGGATCCAGGTTATGAATCTTTACCCCGAGGAGTTGACGACACGGCCCGGAGGTGGGGTATTGCATCCGTCCTGGGGCTTCAGTTCTCGGAAACTCATAATGGAGTGAATGATGCAAACATCTGGGGCTCTCTCATGGTGCAGACGACATGTATGTACCCGGGACATTTCTTGTTGTTTTGGGAAGCCTTCGTAAACGGCAGAGGTGTGGGGTGTGATTGAGTACTTTTAGAAGCCACTAGTCTGCTTCTGCAAGCCCTACAGTCTTGGGAAGCCCGTGTGTAAAGAGATGGATTATTATCCATCAGTTCGTCACGAAAAAACTAGCGTGTCACCACGATCCCTCAAAAAGATGAATATCTTTTTAAATGTGAAAAGTAAGGAAACTTTTTTCAAAATCGTGGAATGCGTTGAGCATGCTGGATGGGTTACCTCGGAATGTGTACGATATTTCATCCAAGACAAGATACGCTCTGTTTGCTCAGCTTAACGGCTCCTCGTTTCCTTACCTTGATCAATAGCTTCACGTAATGTGGTCACATGTATATTAAAATGGGAAGATATAAACATACATTATAGAAAATATGTTGTTGTAGGTTGTATCTTCATCAAGAATGTTTATCATTGTAGGATTGATGTCGCACTTGAACCTTTTCAAGGCAATATGTGTTGTGATGCTCTATGACCGCATTACTGTGTGGCATCTGTTGGCAAACTCTTGGTCTGTCTCACTAAAAATTTCTTTGTCTTCTTTACATGTACTGGTTTCTCTCTTGTGTACACTGTCTCTAATATTAAGCGTTTTGATGCCCGAAGACTAATTTTTAAATGTTTATCATGATTCGAAGTTTGAAACTCACTATTATGTGTTATGATTGGGGTTGACTGTGGACCGACTGCTGAGACCAGGAGTATTATGATTGGGGAGGATGAACAGCTAGGTTGACTGTGGACCGACTGCTGAGACCAGGATTCAGACCCATGCGGGCTCGACACCGGACAGCTCACTATATCACGGCGCTCCATTGATGTGGTTCAGTGTGTGGGACTGAAAACATCCGGTGTGGACGTGAAAGGTAGCACCGTTTCCGCTCGTGCTGTGTGTTTATATACATCTTTTCCTGCTGTTCTTATTATATCATGGCTGGCAGCGCGTATGGGGCTTGCTTTCCGGACACCTTTCGTATGAATCTTCAAGTTTTGTCGCTCATCGCCGTCCTGTAACGCACCCATTTGAGTCACATGCTCTGCCGCATCCAGTCACTGTGTGGACTTACTCCGAAAAGACCGATGACTTTGGGGATTATTTGTGTTAAAACTGTGCCAGTTATCTACCGGGAGTGTACCAGTTATCCACCGGGAGTCTTCATATGTGCTCAGTGACACTGTATCTACTGACTGCCTCACGCCAGTTCAATAGGCTCACTGACTACAGCCTTAAGATCAAACCCAGAAGGTCCATTCGGTGTCTTCTTTCCTACTCATTAGATCCATTTGTCTTACAACCAGACTTTTGTAACTTCGTGTGAAGGCTTGCGAAACAAAGTTAGCAAAGGAACCAAGCATTCTGTGGACACTTGAATGGTCCCTCTTCATTAAGGGAGAGGCATTGAAAAGTCACTACCACCACAGATCATTAAATCTGGGAAGTTTAGCCTAAGATGTAACTTGATTGATCCTTTAGAGTAAAATTGTTCACGTAACCCAAGGCAGTCCATGCTTTCATCTCTCGCTCGACTTCAAAGATAATAATTGGAGAGGAGGTAAAGAGTAAACACACCAGCGAATTGTACATGACTAACTTTTGTAAAGGTTCCATAGGCTCATAGCATAGGTGGTAAGGTGAGAAGGATCTTATATTGCCGGTACCACTCGCTAGCTTTAAACATACTGATTAGATCTACCACTTAATTGCCTCATTAGTGTCCAGCTTTTCATCATTACTCCCGAATATAATGAGACTCAGCAGTTAGGTAGTCGATCGGTGTGTGATTTTCTGTAAGTGGGATGGTGCAAGGGCTGCTGTTCAGGTGTTTACTGTATTAAGGAATATCTCTTGTGGTGATTGATAACTCACAAATTATTAAGGTAAAGAGCATTATTCATCAATGTTCTTGAGTCTCCCAATTAAGAATCATATGTTGTGAAAAGATTAATGTTTGCTGATTTGCAGAATCGTAAAAGTCCTCCACTGTAAAGGTTTACAGCTTCCCACTCATCCCCACTGGAACTTTTAACCACACGAGCAGGACTGTTTGAAGGCTATCGTACTCAAGGGTCGTATCGTAGTGGTTATATGGGAATGATGTTTGTGGATATTGTCAAAGCGTCTCATGCTTTTTACAATATCAGAATATATCGTAAATTTTGTAATTGCATCGTAGCATGATAACACGTAATCTTTATTTCCCAGCTGGCCAGCGGAAATAATTATTACAGAGATATGATTGGACCTCCAGGGGGATTAGCTTTGTGGAACTGTTGGGCTGGTGGTGAAGCCATGTCGTGTTGCAACACGACAACCTCTCTCTCTCTCTCTCTTGTGTCGTGGTGGCGACGGTTTCCGGCATATTATTTTGTGTGATCTAATCATTATTGGGTTTTAGGAAATCACGGTAAATCCTTATGAAAGGAGATTGAGAGATCATCCTCTCTTGCCCTCCGGAGGGGTACCCACGCAAAGCACCTTAAGTTTACTTCTATGTTTACCTTTAGATTATTTAGAGATCCTTCTCTGCTGAAGCATTTCGAGCTAGACTAAGTTTTTTTTTTTTCGTCTATATTTGCTGATTCATTAACTTGTTAACGATCGCGGTTTGTAGGCTTAAATCTCTTATACACCTTTGGTTTTCCAGTACACAGGAAGGGACTTATCTCTTCGGAACGCCCACGTATTGCCCTGCGACACGGAGTCTTCCTTGACTAGTCGCTTTTTTAGTGCATGAACGTGTGTGTGTCTCATGGTCCTCACTTATGACTAGATCGGGTTACCTCAGACGCATCAGACCCCGCTAGTTGAAGTCCCTCAGTGATGCAGGGCTTGTTGACACGTTGTGATCTTAGGATATCTTGTAGTCGTGCGTAACACCAACTTCATAAGGAACAGGACAGTATCACTGAACGAAAGGAGAGCTTCGAATAGTATAATCGTTGGCTCGTTAGTTTTATCTTTCGTGTTTCCACACCCCATCATTCCTCCTGTAGCCAGCAACAGAGGGTCTTGTTTCTTGTTATTCTTTTCCTTAGTTGTGGATACTTCGATTCACAAACGTGCGCCCGCGTACGTGCAGAGCTGTTCACATCCTGTCGGGGCGCCAAACAGACTTGCGAAAGTCTTGCAGCTGACGCACGGTGGAGCACCCGGTTCACTGCCACGCCCTCCATGGTCATCGTCCATTAAGCGTTTCGCCAGCCACACACGCTCTTGTTTGTGGAATTCCGTCCAGTGGGTCCAGAAGGGTGTCCATTTTTGCATGAAGACTCTGGTGCTGGTTATCGATGAGGGGCTTGGACCGGGGTGAAATGGCACTCTTTCCTTTTATTTTCGTCGTAGAGTTTTTTGTCTAGTTATATTCTTAATATTCCAATGGGCGCTCATTTAAGGGTCTTAGGTGTGAAATGTCCAGTGCTAGCGAAAACAGAAGTCATCGCGCTACAGGGGTCAACGTGCATGTTGCAATTAGGTAGCACGATGCTCGTGATATTAGGGTCATGATGGGAACTGGTTTGCAATACTGGGGTCATGATACTTGTAATATAGGGGTCATACAGGGGTCACGATACATGTATTGCAGTATATAGGGGGTGACGATGTGAGGCGTATTGCGTTACCGTAAGTGTATCAATACCCGAAAGAAAATGTTTCTGTAGTAATTGAAAAGAAACGGGATTAACGTCATTTTTTTGCCTTCGGTAAACCAAAGGATTAAATTTTTTTTTTTTACTGCAGAAGTGTAGGAATAACTGTGTTGGGCTTATTTGTATGTAAAAGTTTTGAACTTCATACTTAATACACTTTCATGAATGCTGAAAGCCACTGTGATTTTCTAGATGTCTCATTTAAGAGCTAAAAGTTTATATGAACCGCAGTCTTGCAGAACAAAAGTAATAATACTTTTCCTCATGCTTACCACGACAACTGAATATGTTTGTGAACGTCTTATGTAGCATGCTTGTGTTGGATGTGTGTGTGTGTGTGTGTGTGTGTGTGTGTGTGTGTGTGTGTGTGTGTGTGTGTGTGTGTGTGTTGGTTCACCTTGCTTGTTTCTGTGTTTTGGTATCACCAACAGAAAGGAGCTGTTACGGCTGTGTGGTGATATCATCATCCCCTGGACAGATAATCGGACATATTCAGTCCTGGGAATATTTCATAAAAACTTCAGGGGCCGTCCAGGGTTGAGCGTATAGGTTCGAATCCAGGTTACGTCAGTCGGTCCACAGTTAGCCAAGCTGTTCATCCACGGTCGAACTGAGGCTAGTATATATATATATATATATATATATATATATATATATATATATATATATATATATATATCGTTAATGAGATGGCCTTGATTAGGGCCTCAGTTGCCCTTGCCGTCTCAGCTAACATAAAAAAAAAAGTGTGACCTCACCTTGATTGACGAAGCTGCCATCAAATTGTCATTTTTCCCGTAACGAAAGATATAACTTTTTTACGATTTTTTTTTACTCGCAATCGTTGACATTTACACACGAAGATTTTTATGGTTGTTTTTCCCCGACAGATTACTCTTGTGTTCACAGATGGTAGAGTCAAGCTTTCGTCTGGCCTCTTCAGGTAAGGTAAGGTACAAGGAAGAGGAGCAGAGAAAGTACAGTAGTCACCTTGGAATGTAATAGAACATTTGACCTGTTGCCGCGTCATACCTAAGTAGATCGCACCGTCGTGTTTTCAGGGACTTAAGGGGGGGTCATGCTCAGATGGACGTGACACACGTAGCCCCAACATGACTCAAGTAAAAGGACAGATTGGGGAACTGACGCGCCAGAGTTCTGCCAGGCATCGTTGCGTAAAAAGGAGGCATCACCGAAAATAAGTCGGAAGAGCCCAGGTGAAGCAAACTCGGTGCCTGTGTACAGTCGCTTGGTGAGAGGGGCGGTGGGCGGTGTGAAAAGCGAGGTGATAACTGCCGCGTGGTGAGGGGGTCACTTGAGATGCTCTCCTGGTATTGTCCGGACACACACACACACACACACACACACACACACACACACACACACACACACACACACACACACACACACTTCCACCCTCCCGCTCTTCGTTCCGGACTTTTTTTTTTATTTTTTTTACGCCTCGTTTTTTCAGATTACATTGGGAGACTTGAAAAGGATTCCATCTTGGGTGTATCGGGTTTGGGGCTGTTCTTGAGGGTTGAGAGAAATTCCAGTGAGGTTATCTGAGGTTGGGTAGCTGCCTCAGAAGTATTGTGGGCTAGAAATTCCGTCGACGGCACACAGGTACGAATTTAAGGGTCGATTGTGAAGGTTTAAAGATGTGTATCGGTTATATAGCAGAGAGGGGGGAAGGCCAGGGTCCTGCACTTTATACCTTTTGTTTGCCTTGCTTAGATTTTGAAGACTGGCTTGTTACGTCCACAGTTTGATCTAGGAGCGAGCTGCTCTGCTGATCCTCCCATCACTGTCTTGAGGCCATAGCCCGCAGCGGCGGACCTGTTTTCTGCTTTATATGCAGCTTGGCTTATGAGGTAAACTTGGTAGATGTTTATCCCGTGAGTCTTGGAAACATTTTCGACTGGTCGGTTGGTTGATTTGTTATTCGGACTCCTAGGCCCTGTCTGTGTCATTAACCCCGTCAGGTTAGGCCATACAGTCGAAAAATCTTGAGTATCTTCTTCAGGCGTTTAAGATATTGTAAGACCTCATGCACACGCTGTCAACAGCGTATGTGGCCTTTTGGTTGGTTCGTATTGTCTCTGGTGTCCAGTTTAGTTAGAACACTGAACAACACACCGATGTGTTTGTACTATTTTGTTGATGTATTTATGGTATGTATGTCTTCCGTTGCTTTTAGAATGTCGAGGATTCTTTTTGATCTGCCCTGCTAATGACTTTTGAATGCTTAATTGCAGACCGGGCCTCAGGGGATGTTACGAGTGTAAATGAAATAAATTCCTACAGTGTTTGATCCATAGAATTACGTAGTAGATGTTAATCGTTAACTTTTATTTTAGTTTGATTGCGGATGTGAGTGTTTTCTGTTTGCGTATTTTCCAACTTGGCAATTTCTCTTTCCTCGAAGCCTGGAATGTGTGAGTGTTGAAGAAGTGTTATGATTTGATGTTTTGTGCTTACTTGATGGTAAGATAATTGAATTTTTTTTCCTTTTTATATATATTCTTATCCAGGATGAGAGCTTTTAGTTGAAGCCCTTGAATCCTTTACTGAGATACTCCTGACATATGAAATGAATGACGTCGTGTTTGTGTTGTATACACATAAGAGGAAAGACACGATACATACACAGGGTTAACAGACGAGGCGGCATGCGTGTACAACTCTTTCCCCACACAGATAGCAATAACACGCACAGTATATTTCCTTTTTATTCCGCAAGATGTCTGATAAGGTATGAGATAAGGTAACCGTTGGCGGGAAGATATCCATGGGAAGAGTTATCACCTATTAAGGTGGTGTACATTATATAGGCCGCAGGATATTGGCCAAGTTATCGCCACTAGGGCAGAGAGAAACAATTCTCGCTCCCCGTTAAATCAGGGAAATGTAGAGGGGGAGACTTGGCCGAATTACCCTTAATGGAAATGGGTTCTACGTGTTATGTTTTGGTCGCTCTCTGGATATTGCCTGACACACGCACGCACACACGCACGCACGCGCTCAGGGATAAGGAAATATTTAACGAGCTGTTCACAACCATCATAAGGCCAAGACTAGATTATGCTTCTGAGGCATGGCCACCACGATGCAGCTCCCATAGTGAAGACACCGAACACTTAGTAGTACTCACGTGATATGAACTCTCTCCTCACACAGAGACGCAAACATATCACTAACATACCCACACTTTATGACCTGTGGATATGGCCGGCTTTCTTATCGCTGCGAGAGCCTTATATATATATATATATATATATATATATATATATATATATATATATATATATATATATATATATATATAGGTTTTATCATTGTCAGTGGACCAGACACAAGTGTCTTTATCTCTCAACGTAAAGGAATTCAATTCCCTGGTACTGATTGTAGTGCAGCCATGAATGCGCAGGAGCCCATTAAACTGGGTTCTGGGGTTACATTATTAAAAAAAAATGTATATATGTACATATGAATACATACGTGCACCTTTTTTTTTTTAAGTTAATCGCTGTTGTAAAACTTTTCACTTTGAAAACAGCGAGGCATAAAGAGAACAATATCTGTGCTGAAGGGGAGGCGCTTCCTCATTCGTTTTCGGCGCATGAAACATAACGTTGTTTATTTCTGTCCTACATTTCCATATCTGCAGTCGTTCCCCCTTCCCCATTACTCACTCTCTTCCATTTCCCCGAGCCGTCGGCCAGGGTATCGGGCACTCCTATCACATTATTGTACATATATTAACGCCTCCCCTTCCTCCCTCTTGTGGAGTTGGTCGTGCACGTCTGCTACCAAAAGCTTGATTAATACCCAGGATAGAATAAGGATATCATTATCAGCCAACTGGAGGCATTAGAAACGTTAAGCCAGATTAATCTGTCCTAGTTAAGGTTAGATTGAGTTTGGCTCAGTAATTATGGAAATTTTTCGGCCGGTAGTCCCTCGCTCATACTGGAGAGAGAGAGAGAGAGAGAGAGAGAGAGAGAGAGAGAGAGAGCGTAGCGGGGAGGTGAGAGTGTGGGTACTGTGGTGGCGTGGTGATGATACTCTCTATGTGGGGAAATGGGTCGATAACATAAACAGTGGGCGAGGCGGCTTCGTAAACACCAGCCATTATGGCCATGATGAGGGGTGGACGCTTCAAAACTTAACCCCCCTCCCCCTTCCCCCAAGCTCCAAAACTGAAGGATCCAGCAGTGGGAGAATCGACCGTAAGGACCGTGTGTAAGGACCAGTGGGATACTACTCTGTTCACTTCCACCTTCCATTGATTTCTTTTACAAGACGTAATGCTGGTTTTATTCAGCGGTGTTTACGTGGTTGACCAGAGCAAGGCCGCCGGGGGTTCTGGGATGGGTCTGGAAGGTTGTGTGCATGAGGTTTGATAAGGTTTCTTTCCTGCTCTTCCGTTGGTTGTTTGCAGTTCTTGAGTGTAAGCAAAACTACACACACACACACACACACACACACACACACACACACACACACACACACACACACACACACCGTTTGTTCCTTGTTTACCTGTATTCACCTCCATCTTGCCCCCTACCTTGACTGCGTGGTGAAATGAACGCAAGGTATCTAAACCACTTAGCTTTTCCATTTTGTCCCTTTAACCTGTCTGTATTGCCTCCGTTCCCCCAGCTGAGAAAGACAGGCTCCCTCGTGTGCTCGGGAGGCGAGCCGTTTATATCGCCATAGTTGGAGAGTGATGATACATATTGTGGTGCGGCCTCTTTGTTAGGGATAAATGATGGTGGTGGCGGGCGGCGTGCAATCACCGCCGCTTGGATAAGCTTCGTATCCTCCTCGCAGTGTTGGCTTATTGAGTCTTAGCCGCTGGATTGTTTTGCAAGCCGCTCCTCTTTTGTTCCGGGATTACTAGTGGCCGACCGGTACAAGTTGCCGGTCGTGTGTCTGCCTCATGGCCGTAGTACACGGTGCCGGGACCAGTTTAATAATGAACGTAAGGCTTTACTTCTAATATAGGAGTGAAATTCATCCAGCAATTTTTTTTCGATGTTTTTATTTTCATGACCAGCGTGCCTCAAATAACGTATAAGATACTGTAACATTAATTGTTAAATTAGATTCACTTTCCCTCACCCATTTATGAGTCTCTCTCTTCTCTTAATGATGACCTCTTGTGTATTTTCTCTAATATGCAACAGTTATTGTTCTTCCTGAGCAGAAATCGTTCCGTATTGTCAGACGTTCTTTTTTTTTTTAGGCCTGATGCTTTTAATTATGATGCTCAGCACACGTCCTTCCGCTGGAACGACATGTTAAGTGGGTGAGATATTTATCCAATGGTTGTTTAACGTGAGACACATGTCCCGTCTTCGTTCGTCCTGGGTTTTGCATGATATACATTTGCCAGCATGCTCCATATAGTGAGTTGTGGTGTATGTAGTGTACTGATCGTGCTGATGGCTGTCCCCTGCCTGTGTGTATGTCTCCGCCACCCTAACCACCACTCTCCTCGACCATCCATCTCTCTGCCACATTTTTTTTTCCCGTACTCTCCAGTGAAACATAGTTCGTTCCCCAACCTTCACACCGAGCGGCAACCGCGTCTGACACCCGCCGCCACTCGTGGCAGCTGCAGTACCTGCCACAGCCACCAACACCGGCCATCCGTACTGCCCACCACACCCGAAGCCGTCACGCCCGACCTCTCTCTCTCTCTCTCTCTCACCTACCACGCCCACCATCAGCTGCACCCGACACCGGCCAGCTATACTGCCCCCCTCCTCACCCCCACAATAGCTTCCGTCACGCCCGACCTCTGCCACACCTGTCAAGGGACACACCACTACCACCTGCACCCGACATCCACCCCTTCCCCCAGGAGCACGCTCCCCACCACCGTCCACCACCCATCACCCTCTGTATCTGCTACCAGCCACACCCCTTTCCGGCCACACCCATCATCAGCCAGACAGACAGACAGACGACACACACACACACACACACACACACACACACACACACACACACACACACACACACACACACAGCCTCCGATACATTCGCCCCCCAACACATCCACCATATTGACGCTCGCTTCCCGACAACACATTCACCTCCCAGCACACCCTCAGTGCTAGTCAAGGAGGTGGAGGAACTGAAAGGTTCCATTGCAGCAAAATAAAGGCTGAGCCATCACGGCAAACTGAACAGAGTAGAGGAGCAGAAAATCTTTCAGAAAGCTCTCCTACCTCCTGGGCCGCAAGAAATGTAACGTGCCAATATACGGGGGACTTAAATCGTACACAACGAGCAAAAACTCTCCTATGAATGTTTTACCGACTTGGCAGCTACGGTAATGGCGGCCTTAACGGAAAACTCACTAAAGATTACATGGCTTCGTAGTGTGGTACGATTTCCAGATTACCTCCTCCTGACAAGTAACAAGAGCATACAACAAATGATATTTGAAGTTGCATAATGACGTGTTAGAATCGTTATTTGTTAGGATTGAAAAGATGTAACGAAGATGTTGCACGTAAGCCAGTGGACATGAAATCACAGAGAATAACAGAAAGGTTAGGGATTGGAAAATCTTGCCCCGATAGTCTTTAGAAGCCATGGGCTTTAAATGTGGGCTAATTTTGGTAGATATCAGGTTAATACACTTAAACTGGAAGTAGAAACACCGTTGTAGCTGAGGATTTCCCTAGTAGTAAATAAGGACATACAGCTGCACACAATGGAACACTTCAGACTGTCTTTTGTTATCTAAATCACTCGTTACCAATCAACCAGATAGGGATAATACCTTGGCTTATGTAGACGTGATAGATTACACAGGCCTGTGTACTTCGAATGTACTTCGCGTCTGGTCGCAAGGTCTTCTGGCTGGGTTTGTCGCCCTCTTGCGCGTATTAGATTAATTAGACGATGAGTTCTTGAGCACGATGGTATGACCCGTAGGGTGTGGTGATGTAAATTTTTTAACCTTGGCCCTAAAAGGTCAGATGAGCGATAAAGCCAGTCCGCCCGCCTAGGGGTCATCACATCGTGCCTAAGGGGGAGGCTTGGCTCCTTGAAGTTAATCGACGTGGAGAAAAGCATGGATACCAGTTCACCACAGCTTAGCTTACGCTGCCACGGACGAAAAAAGTAAGTGAATTCATTTCGACAACAGTAACTGTACCAAGTGGGGTGGAATGACTAATACAGTTGTACCTGCGGTACACTGGGGAACAAAGCTGATTGATAGATGACCGCGAGAATTTGGAATTGTACGCCAGGGAAGCCCTGCAAACACGCATCAGACACACGGCGTCGCCTTTGTTCTCCGGCAGAAATGGGCAACAATATCGCCATCACGCATTTAAAGTATTCCCACCGCGATTCCCCCGAGGGAGTGGTAAATATACTGGTAATAATTTGTTTCGATTATGAACATCACTCATGTGAGTCTGGTGTATCCAGGAGATATTCACTTTTATTCCATACACGCTGTGCGTTAGTCCGTGGTATTATCCACCACGACTGTGGTAAATATCGATCGTATTGTATCGATTGGAGCGAGCATCAACTGTGTGTGTGTGCACTGGAAAATGGCGCGTGTTCGTGCTCGGTACGTCGTAAATTTTGCTGTGGCTAAATCGGCTTCTCTTTTTTTTCCGAGTTTGCTGCTCCAGGGTGAGATCTGATGATCAGTTAATAACGATATAAGTACTTTTTTATCCTTATTTAGAATGTCAGAACGCGGGGAAACAGATCACTGGTAACGTCTTAGGACACGCCTTCTCCCGACTTGGAAACTGGTGTGAAGGCATCATCATGCAGAGGAGTGTTGCTCTGGTAGAAAATGTTTTTTTTAACATGTTAATTATGGGATAGGCAGAGAAGCATTAAAACTGCTCTTTTACTACATCTTGATACACTCTTTCCTACCCATGTAAATATGATTCCCTGTTAGACTGGAATCACAGTGGGTAGGATATGCCAGTCATATACACTGGTCAGCGAGTATGCTTCGAGAAATATTGGGTGAAAGAAAAAAAGCCAAAGTTTCTGGAACACACTCCTGAACCCACTACCGGTAAATATAAATAACACTACCAGAAGAGCTGAGAACCTCGTGGAAAAACAACAGAACAATTTACTCCAAGGTGTACCAGACCAGCAGGGTTGGCACAGACTTGTGATAAATGGAGAGCTTCAACAAAGAATTGCTAGCTAGAAAGACCAGGGCAAGCTCTTCAGGAGAGTTGGTCGTATACTGAGCTGCCAGGGTCGAATACCACCTCAACACCAGCTGATGTTGTACGTGAGGTGGTGTGTTACAGACCCTTTCCCTCCGCTCCTCAGGATGTTCTCTCCCCGTCTCACCAATGCTGCTACCCTCCTTTGCCTTCCCACCATTTTATTGCCCACCCTTCAGCTCCCCTCCCCCTACCAACCCTCTTCATTACAGGACCAGCTTTTTTTTTTTATACTTTTCTCTTTCCTCTCATCATCCGTGGCCTCTTTCTTCACTCTTCCGTTTGTGCACAGTCTTCCCTTCCTTCCCACATTCCACATTCTCATCACCCCTCAACCATTCCAAGCACCATATCTTCTTTATACCTTTCTTCCTCAGCTTCACTCATCTTCTGTCACCCTTCTTCCCTCTTCTTTTCGATAATTTTTCCCCTTTTCCTTTTTCTTTACCTCAGTTCGACTTTCTGCAGCCTTCATTCTCATAGTTCAACGATTTTTTTTCTCCCTCAGGGAAACCCCCCATCTGTCTCCTGTCTTCCTCTGTCCGCAGCCATTTTCGGCATTCCTGGCTCTTCACACCTCTCCATTTCTCTCCCCTGCCGTCCCCAGATCAGTTCTGCTCTCCTCCTCCTCTTCCTCCCCCGTAACTGCTGACATGGTACTGCGGAACAGCGGGGAAATTTTTACACGCATTATCGGCAACATTTATATTTACGGACAGTGCGTTTCCCCCCGAACGACTGAAACTGATGTATTTAATAAGCCATTTGCAGAGTTGTATGTTCTGTAATATTGCTGTGAATTTGACTTTATTGCCCAGAGCGTCAGTAGGGGTTAATACAATTTTTGGTTTCATGTACGAATGAAGTTTTGTTGATTGAAACGTTTTATTATTGGGAAGTCTTTGTGATCGAAATGGATTACTTTGTGGCTTAAGAAAGCTGTGGTTGGACAGTGGTAATATGAAAGCAATCCTGGGTTAACTTAACCGTTGTGTATATATTGGGTCATCTCTTAACATGACTGGAAAGATGTCTGCTGGTAGCAGCTAATTGCATCACGGTACGAGTCTTGAACACAACCTTACGAGTCCGGCGCGGCCCTTGAGCACAACGGTACGATCCTTGGGTATGATGACTTCACCTGGCCGTAAAAGGTAGGTAGGTCAGGCCCTCATACGAACCCTCTGTGGTCAATGGGTTACGTATTTGACGTTGCCGTAAATGCTGCCTCCAGTGGTGGTGCGTTAGATGATGTATGTTTAGCGGCGAAGTTGTTATGTAAAAGCCTGTGAATGTGGCGATGGTAGTGCTGTGCTGGTCGTGATGAGGCAGGCAGGTTATGCAAGTAGGTATTGTTATGTACCAATTGTTAATGACGCCATTGTCGTAGTTATTAATAACTATTTTGCTCTAATTGTTCTGTTGGAATTTAGTGCTGGGGCTTTAAATCGGAGGCATTTCTGTTGTTACAGACGTTTGGTAAAGGTATGGAAACTGGAAAACATTATGAGGAAAGAGAGAGGGAGAGAGAGCGTGTGTCGCCGTTGCATGTACCGTATGTGTTTGCGTGGGAGGTTTGTTTAGTCTTCTGCAGCTCGAGCTGGGACGCCAAGCTGCATCGTCGCTCATTAAATCAGCCTCTCTATCTGGAGCCGTGGTTATCACACACCCTTGCTGTTACCAGTGTTCCTTGTGGATAGATATGAGTAGATCCTAAGTGTGTGGAGCACTTGCATGATGTCATTCGACAGAGGAGTGTGGTAGTGGTGTATAAGGAAGCATGTGGTGCGCCGTGGTCATTATACGAGGCAACAGAAGATTATGATGAGGGGTGTCGCGTCTAGAGTGTCGGTGTTGGTAAGCAGCGCAAGTGTTTTGGGCCTTGTCGTCACGCGGCGAGTGGTGTTGGCGGGCACCGTGGGGTGCAATGCATGTCTTTATGATAACATGGGAAACCCCTTTAGTCAAGAGAAGCAATGCCAGTTGATGACACTATTCGAAGCGTTTGTTTATTTGTTTTTTTCTTTCTGTAGTGGAACCAACGTCGTGTGTGTAGACCCAGAGAAATTGCTGAACCAGGAAACATCCGGAGGTTCGTTACCGCCCGTATCGATTCACTGACCATCTGAATTATTAAGAGAGACAAAAGACTGTAAAAACCCTGTTTAGTAAAACATCCGCACGAGACAGGTACAGTGTACTGATGGAAAACACTGGGGGGGTCTAGGACCAAGCCTGCATACAAAGATAAGTCCTCGCTTGAATGGCAGACTGTAGGATGTGCACATTGAGTACAGTGTAGGTAGAGATTCTCTCTCCCCACCCCACCTCCCAGTACATTTGTGCGTTAGGTCAGGTTAGGTTTTACTAGGTTGCAAACTTAACCTAACCTAAACAAACAATTATGAAGAGAGAGGGAGAGAACCGACACTTCAGGTGACCCGAAAACAGAATAGGCATCAGCAGCTTTTTGTTTGTTTAAACGACACGTACGTTAAGGAGGAACTGGACACTCGGGTTTAAGATATACCAGACTAACCATGTGTGACCTTGATGACAGAAAAGTGCAGCAATGAAAGCCGTCTGTAAGTAAGGAAGCTTGGTAGCTGAGCTGCTGGGATAAGTGGTGCCAGTGGTTATAATGGTTCGTTGGAAGAGGGAGGGGAGAGGTCTAACGCGAGTCGTTATTGTCGGGTCCTCGCTTCGTGAACGTCAGGGGGGCGGGCACTTCGGGTATTCATCCTGTTGTCAGGAAGTAGTAGTAGTAGTGGACCTAGTAGTAGTAGTAGTAGTAGTAGAAGTCACAGTGATATTGTTGGGGAGAGGGGCAACGCAAGTCGTTACTTACAGCCAAGTCTCGGTAGGGAGTGGTGTTGGTAGTGTGTGAGGAGGGGAGGACACAGTGGTGGTGGTGTGCGGGGAGCTGGGAGGGGGTCAGTCCAGGTCGTTATAGCCACGTCGTCACGTAGTGGGTGAGTCACCGCCCGCCCCTGACATGGTGCCTTCCCCATTTTCCCTCCCCCTTTCCTGCTTCTTTCTTCCTCTCTCTCCTCCTCTTTTATTATTATGTTTTTCTTTCTTTTTCCTCCTCCTCTTGTATTGTCATATCTTTCTTTCTTTTTCAACCTCCCCCTCCTGCTGTATTCCCTCTTTCTATAATGCCCTTCCTGCTGCCTCAGCTGCTCCTGCTATAGTTTCTGCTGCTGCTGCTGCTGCCGCCATCGTTGCTGCTACCCTCGCCGCTTTTGCTGCTGCTGTTGTTTCTCGTACTTCTACTTCTGTTGCTGCTTCTGCTGTTACTAGTATATTGTTGCTGCTGGCGCTGTGTTGCTACCGTTACTTCTACTACAACCGTTTCTATTTCTGTTGGTGCAGTTACATCTGATGGTGCTGCACCCACCTAAGACTACTGTAAATGTACTGCTCTTCCCCTCTCCCTTCTGATTATGGTTGCCTCTGCTGCTATTGCTGTACCTGTTGATGTTGTTGGTGGTAATGTTGATGTCACTGTCTTCATGGCAATCCGCTGGTCCCCCCCAGTGTGGGCACGTGCTTCGTCAACCCCACTGCTGCCCTCCTAGGGCTTACCTCCCCCGTCTTCTCTTAGCTGGTTCTTCTGTCTTTACTGTACCATAAGTATACTTGTCTTGGTGTGTTAGGCTGTCATGTTTGCTCGCTTTAGGCCCCGTGGTACAGATGTTGCAATGCCTCCTATCTTGCTGTACCACGTGATCGTGTTGTTACCTCACGTGCTGTTTTTGTGTGTCACATGATCATGCAGCTGCCACATGTGGAATTCATCGTTACCGTACCACCCCCTCTCTACTTGTAAAGGCGAGACATGGCTAAGGTCGTTGAGATTAGTGTTTTTAACGGAATGAGCTTTATCAACCTGCCTCGTTGTGCCTTAGGCTATCTTGAGGGAGGATGTTCTTCCTTTCCTCTTTCAGGCCTTGGGAATTTTGCCTCTAGGTGCTGTAATTCTTCCATTTGTGCTTCCAGATGGTTAGATCTTAACTTTCCACGGATGGGAAGGTCAGTATTCTCGCGTGGAAGCAAGAAAATGTGGGTATACAAATAAATTTGTAAGTGTGCATTGGGCGCTGAGAACGCATGACCGGGCGGCTGCTTCCTGCAACACCTTATCAGTGCCACGCCTTATTCCGGAGAGCAGGACCCTAAGGACCTAAAACGTGGACGTAGAATGTTTCAGGAACGTTGCCAATTCCATGTCCAGACGTCTACAGATGGTGATAAAGGCCAAAGGAGAGATGGCAACGTACGTCTTTGAAAACGTACAGGGGAGGCGTACAAGGTTTTTCTACAGACACTGTCAATGTGGGAAAGTTTTTAAAAGAGCCATAAACAGAAGGAAAGGAATTCCACGGCATCTCTGTTGGAGGAAAGTAGGTTACATAACGGTAAGACCTCGTGTGACTGATCTTCACGCATGTTTATGGGAAGCAGCAGTAGCCCGGTGCGTATCCCGGGTTTAAGCCTCAGTGGTAAGGTCACACGTAGACACCTCACGAGAGCACTGGCGGAGATGGTACACCTCTTCTTGCAGTCATGGATTGTTGCATGATAATGTAGCTGTCATACGTACAGTCATGCAGTGCCATACTGTGAGATGACTGAAAAGTGTCCGTCAGTCGTGCTGTTACTGTATTTGCCAGTGATCCAGCAGTGGCCAATTTTCACCAACAAATTACTGTGTCGGTGACTTAATCTGATTAGTCCTTTGAGGTTTACTGTACTACCCTAGTGGAGAGGAGAGGAGTTCAAAGGCCAGTCTATCATACCCAGGGGTCGTGCCGTTGTGTTCAATGGTCTTACCGCCGTGGAAGGGGATCATTCCAGGCGTGCTTAGGTGGTTAAGTACACCGATCATGATAACATTAATGCCTCGCTTATCCTTGTATGAACTTTAAGCTTGATGCCTGTAAGACTAGCCAGAAGGCTCAGGTGAGGAATAATCCCGGTGTGGCGCTTATTCCTCGAGGTCTCTTATCTAATCTCGTGGGTCCAAAGCTTCGTGATAAACCCCCCTGATGATAAAACCCTCCCGTGCTATGTTACCACCACGTGCTGCAAGGGGTAATGGTGTTCCTGTGGAGTGCGTGCTCGACTGTAATGAGTGCTATGGTATGGAATGCAAGGGATGTGTCGCGATTTGGTGCAGTGATGCTATGTGGTGACGTTGGAAGGACGGGTTTCTGCTAGTTAGAAGAAGAGGTGCACTCTCTCTCTCTCTTACCTTATACAGGACTTGGTATGATTCAAAGCATGGTGTTATCTGATAAGGATACCGAGTCGGTTTTACCATTAACCTTACCTCGTGGAGTCATCGGGGGGGGTCTTCAACCCAACCAGGGATGGGCCCAGGCTTTGCTTTGTTGTATTTGCTGAAGGTTAGGTAGTTAGACATCATCACTCCAAGGTTTTTCACATGATTCGTCTGGTTCATGATAGCGTGTGTGTCTGTCCGGTATTCTTTGTTGACTCTCTTCATTTTCCCCATACCGGAGGAGGTGAACTTTTATCTCCATTGAAAAGCACGTTGTTCTCGGTTGCCAAGGTAAAGACTTCAGTTGTGTTTCCACCAGGGCAATCACTTTACTAGTGGTTGTGCGGGTGGAAACATAACTGAAGTCTTTAACTAGCGCCATATGTTTTACTAAAGCAGAAGCACCACCTGGAATATCTCCACCACCACCCCACCACCAGCAGTACTATCCACATCGTCACCAGGACAGCTACCACCCCAGTCACCAACACCACCGTAACCGGCATCAGTACCCAGTCCTTCACCATGACATCTGCCTTCACAGTCACCAACACAGCCTTCACCAGCACACCTACCGTCACAGTTACCAACACAGCCTTCACCAGCACACCTACCGTCACAGTTACCAACACCACCCACTTTCTTATTCTTGAGGACAGTACAGCCATCCACACCACACCACCTTTGTCACTACCGCAGGTCTCATCATTAAAGCTGACCAACACAGCAGCTACCTTGACTGGTTGTATCCGGATGTAATGGCAGGCAGCTGTACACTGTGCTTCGCTCTCAGGTATGAGAGCAAGCGTCAGCATTATACCGTTATCTGTCACCCGTCTGGGTATCATTGCTAGAATATCACATATCTTCAGTCATGGTTTTGCTAGATGTTCTCACCATGCCCAGTTTACGTGCCGTGTGTCTTGATTACACTGGCAGCCGTGTCCACCACTGCCACTACCTTCATTATCACCAACACCTTCACCCATCACTTAGTACACGAGTACCAGTACGGGAGACACCCTCACCATCAGTTCAGTCACCTTCACCAGCTCTACCACCGTCATCATCACAGCTAACCTGCTGTCACCTTTACTGACACCACCACCTTCACCAACGCCATCACCTTAACCAACACCGTCACCTTCGCCCACACCATCACCCTCACCAACACCATCACCTACACTAACATTATTTTACCCATCAGTGCGACCGTCTTTTTCTCTGGCTCTACTGCACCATCAGTATTCCTTCAACAACACGTCTTCACAGTTGTTAAGGTTTTCAACACTTTCAGCCCCACCCTCCATGGCAGCATGGTTATCACGTCCGATCCTGATGTTGTCATCACCGTCTTCTCTATCCCCCGTGTTAACATGGTTATCAGCGCTGGTACTTACATTGTCAGCATTACCCCGCGGCAGCATAGATACTGTTGGTATCGTGTTGTTCACGCCCTGCCCCGACCACCGCCATTGCGTATCATCATAACCACAAACACAGCCACAGCCAGGAAGGACTAGCCATCATCAGTTCTTTACCTTCACCAGCTTTGTATCAGCCTGCCTTCACAAGTTTCATACCTTCACCAGCACTAACAGCATTGCCTTCACGAGCTCTCTACCTTCACCAGCACTATCAGCCTGCCTTCACGAGTTCTCTACCTTCACCAGCACTATCAGCCTGCCTTCACGAACTCTCTACCTTCACCAGCACCATCAGCCTGCCTTCACGAGTTCTCTACCTTCACCAGCACTATCAGCCTGCCTTCACGAGCTCTCTACCTTCACCAGCACTATCAGCCTGCCTTCACGAGCTCTCTACCTTCACCAGCACTATCAGCCTGCCTTCACGAGCTCTCTACCTTCACCAGCACTATCAGCCTGCCTTCACGAGCTCTCTACCTTCACCAGCACTATCAGCCTGCCTTCACGAGTTCTCTACCTTCACCAGCACTATCAGCCTGCCTTCACGAGTTCTCTACCTTCACCAGCACTATCAGCCTGCCTTCACGAACTCTCTACCTTCACCAGCACTATCAGCCTGCCTTCACGAGCTCTCTACCTTCACCAGCACTAACAGCATTGCCTTCACGAGCTCTCTACCTTCACCAGCACTATCAGCCTGCCTTCACGAGCTCTCTACCTTCACCAGCACTAACAGCCTGCCTTCACGAGTTCTCTACCTTCACCAGCACTATCAGCCTGCCTTCACGAGCTCTCTACAATCACCAGCGCTCGACAGCAGCCTGCCTTCACTAGTATTTTACCATCACCAGCACTATCAGCCTGCCTTCACGAGCTCTCTACCTTCACCAGCACTAACAGCATTGCCCTCACGAGTTCTCTACAATCACCAGCGCTCTACAACAGCTTGCCTTCACTAGTATTTTACCATCACCAGCACTGTACCAGATTACGGTCACTAGTGTTATACCTTACTATGCATTAGGAGGACGTCTTTACCCCGTCTTATACCTTTATTACCAACATCACGTCACCATCAGTACAGCTTCCCCAGCTCCCTTCTCTGCCACCACGGCTTCCATTACCACCATCACTCCCGCATAACCAACACCACTTCCAGCCCCATCTAGCATTTCAGGTTGTAATATTGTTTGGAATGTGAGTGGGGTGTGGCAGGCTACTGCCTCCACTGGCTTCCCTCGAGTCTACAGTGTTATTAATGTACGGAAACATTGTCTGTGTTCTTAATTACTAGTCACAACTCTTTTTTTTTTATGGCATTACAATCGTGTTCTGTTTCATAATTTTGTAACAATGCTCTTTGTAACGTGTAAGTAACTCGTATTAATATAGTAAAAGTATTAGTTTGACGTTTATTAACTGCGTTCATTTTAACGATTTTATCATTTCAGTTTGACTTTAATAACTGTTTGTCGTGTTGGTTTACTACATTTATTACGATGATGGGGTGAGTGAGGTAGGAGAGTGGAGGCCCTAAAAGTTAAATGATTATGAAGGTAATGTTAACAACACAGTAAGTGTTAGTGAATTATTAATCATTAGTGGGACAAGGGATGAATTACCAAGTTAGTAGCATTGCCTTCACTAGTTCTCTACCCTCACCAGTACTGTAACGTCTTACCTTCACGAGTTCTGTACTTTCAGGAGCACTGTAACAGCTTACCATCACGAGTTTTGTATCTTAACGTGTACTGTAACAGCTTGCTTTCACTAGTTCTGTACTTTCACTAGCACTGTAACATCCAACCTTCACACGTTCTGTATCTTCACCATCACTGCAACAGCTTGCCTTCACTAGTTCTGTATTTTCAACAGCACTGTAACAGCTTGCCTTCACTAGTTCTGCACTTTCACCAGCACTGTAACAGCTTGCCTTCTCTAGTTCTGTATCTTCACTAGCACTGTAATAGCTTGCCTTCGAGTTCTGTACTTTCAACAGCACTGTAACAGCTTGTCTTCATGAGTCCCGTACTTTCAACAGCACTGTAACAGCTTGCCTTCACGAATTCTGTACTTTTAACAGCACTGTAACAGCTTGCCTTCACGAGTTCTGTACTTTTAACAGCACTGTAACAGCTTGCCTTCACGAGTTCTGTACTTTCAACAGCACTGTAACAGCTTGCCTTCACGAGTTCTGTGCTTTCAACAGCACTGTAACAGCTTGCCTTCACGAGTTCTGTGCTTTCAACAGCACTGTAACAGCTTGCCTTCACGAATTTTGTACTTTCAACAGCACTGTAACAGCTTGCCTTCACGAGTTCTGTACTTTCAACAGCACTGTAAACAAGCTTGCCTTTACGAGTTCTATAAAGGCTATATGAATCGGTATTCAGGTAACAAAAACGAAAGAAACGAATGGCCCAGCAGACTTCCCCATAAACAATAATGCCCCAGGTGTGCACATAGACATCATCTTTTCAACGCAGAATTGCCATGAGGCCGCTGAGAGCATGCCCGTGTACTCAGCTCAGGACACCTACAGGACGTGCACTAAATATCCTCTGGGAGAAAGAGTCGTGATTCTGGCAATCATTCCCGAGAATCTAAAACTAACCCACATTCCACACACCATAAAGGTGGAAGCAAAACAGTCCCAGATAATTATATATTATCGATCGTTAGCGTTATCGTCGCACGCCGTTAAAATAACATAAGCGCTATGTGCTGTTTCTCGTATCTTCATCGTGAGCCTCTCTCATTTCCCTTGTCTTCAGGTCAAAAGTTCTACCGACATCCGGGGAGACCTACAGTGGTGTGTGGTCAATGCGACGCTATCACCCTCCCAGGCCAAGACTAGCTAGCTAGCTAGCTGTATACCGGTGGTGCCCGTATCAACAGTAGTTTCATCAGCACCCCATTTGTTAGCCTCAGAGCTACGTAACTGGCTTAATTGTCTCAGATGCCTTGGCGCTTCGTATGCCTCACTGCCCTTGGCCCTCCTGTGCATGCAAAACTTTTAATCCTTAATAACGCTTGAACACTGACGAGAAACACTCTGTAAGACACGCACACGCGCATGGTATGGCTCTCAAGACATTCTCCCAATACTCAGCTCCCGGGGTACTGCCCGCTCTAGCTACATCCCGTGGGTGTAGGTAGGAATTTTAAACGAGGGCCGGAATGCAGCTCAGCGAAATGGTGATAAAAGGCAAGTCTGGAAACACTGGATGGCGTGGATGTGAATATGGAGAGCCGAGCTGTGAGTTTGCAAGGTGACTTGGTATTTCCTTAGATTTGCTATACACGAAACAACTCAGCATAGTAGTAGCTGCTGTTGTTAAACTGTCGGAAACAACGTAATGAACGAAGGTTCTGAACCGCGAACTGGTTAATTAAGGTACAGGCGGTAATATAATGAGGCTATAAGCTACAGTTATAAACTACAATAAAGCGAAATTAGTTTTATGTATCTCGATATATCATGTCTTGATGTTACGATCGGTGCCTCCGTGAGTCTGTACCTGTTCGAGTTTGACTAGTTTAACTTGCATTTGTCTTCCGTTGGTTTGGAGAGCCGTGTTTGTCCCGCGGAGGTTAGTCCAATCAAGACATTTTGGTGAAGTCTTGGTCTTCTAAGCTCTCTGATGATGTAGGTATCTATTTATGAATCGTTATGCAACCTAGCTCTTCTCTCACCTTTTGGGGAAAGTTATCAAGTTTCGTATTTTTTTTTGACCAGAGACCAAAAATTCGCAGCAGGGAGAGATGGTATCACACGTCTTTTAGTGGAAGGGGAGATTCAGTTTCGAGCCGAGATGAAGGCTTTGCGCAGGTCGAAAGGAAAGTTTTCCACATGTGTTAAGCCTGCTCCCTTGCCCGAGTGGCCTCAGAACAGTGATTAAATTAGGTCATTTGTATTAAGTCGTACAGAAGTTTAGAAGAAATGCTTCCATTTCCGCATTTTTATTGCGTATATTAGTTTTCAACAGACATGATCAAGGAATTTGGGAATATTTTACTTGTGGATCTATGGTTCTTCCGTGGCCACATCATTTGACTATTTTTTTTTTCTATATCGCCTGTTTCTCTGGTGCTACCATTTTTGTGAATCACGATATAACGCAAACTGAACTGACAAACATCGCCTTTCTTCTCAGGTAATCATACTATTAGAGGTGTAACTGCTGCCTCTTAATTTTATCGGGATGTTGGAGATAAGTTCGGGTAGCTAGTGCAATGTGTCAGGGACTCCTCCAGTTAGATGTTTGAAATAGTAAATGGTACAATTACGGAAACCGGTGCCACGTCCACACACAAAAGAAAGTGTTTTCTCTTGTCGAATTGCCTGCATCATCTCGTTAAATGAATTGTTCGGAGCAACATCAGTACATCAGTTATTAGTTCAGTTTTATGGTGTTCCACATGGAGTATGGTATTTGACACCTTAAGATTCATGTAGGCAGTTGATGATTACAGTGCTCGAGAATGAGCCGTTGTGCGCATTACTCCCAAAGTTCATGATTTCATGAAATCAAGATCGATGTGTTGCATCCTGTTGATGTGAGTTGTGCCGCAGTACATCAGTTCAGCGCTACCATTCAGATTACTACTTGCTACTGCTAGTCCAGCAATCATGCTTCATGGTGATATTGTAATGTAAGCCATGTTGGGGATTCCAAGCTCAGGATACTTCTGGTATTTGAAGTAAGTTTAAACATTTCTCTCTCTGTCCCACTCCATGATGAAAAAATAAGACACCGAATTGCTGGAACATACGCCCTAAATGATATTGGCTCGTTTTTACCAGTTTTACTGAAAATTATAAATATGCCAAAAAAAAAAAAGAAAATAGGTTTTTCGTTGAGGGTTCAGGGGCCTTCGGGCCCTAGTCGAGGGTTACTTTAGGTTTGGTCTTGTTTGGGTAGGTTTTTCTATTCACATAACACTTTTTTGTGTACAAAGCTCACGTCTGTTTTGTCATAGGTTAAATATTGGTGGGATGGGTTTTGGGCTTTTGCAAGGGAAATCAAATGGCAACAGACCGATGAGTCCAAATGAGCTTTTTTTTTTGTGATAGTTAAAGAGATCAGAAACTCGTATTGTATTTAGAGTAGAAGACACGGATGTTTTAGAGAAAAACGTAAACATTTCATGGAACGAAGGAGGTGCACACAAGTGTTAGTAACGGATTGTAAGCGAAATATTGATGTATCTTTTTTATTACTTTCACTACACCTGCCTGATTGGTAAATCATCACAATTGTTAACAGTTTTGTTGAAATTGGTGAATTATTACAAGTGTTAACAGTTTTATTGAAGAAAAAGTGCGTGGCTTCATCAGAGGTAAAACGTATGCAAGGAAAATCACACGAATTGATTATTAAGTAGCTTTTTAAAAGCGAGATTATTGAAGTCTTTGATGATTTTGAAGACCTCAAGCATTAGATTATCTCAACCTCTTCTAAGTAGAACGTATTTAAGTTGCTTAGTTGGCTTTGGCAGGATTTTTTTTTATTTCAGTCCAGGAATCATCTTGGTGACTCCCCTCCGTTCTATCTCCGTTTTCTGGTATGTCCCTTTTTCGAATCGGGCGACCAAACCTGAGCACAGTACTACTCACTCAGAATGGGGACGCAACAGTGACTTTTTTTTTTAAGTGTGAAGATAATTTCATTAGATTTGAATTCAGTAGCTTTGCCTATCAAGCCAAGAATTTTGTGTTCCTTTTTTGCTACTTTTGTGTACTGCTTATTTGGGTTTAGGTCTTAAGAGAGAATGGCACCGAAGTCTATTTTCTCGTTTACCCTTTGTGCCTCAACAGAATTTATATGTAGTTTGCTTTCTTGTTTCAATTTTTGTTGTAGATTTAGTATCCAACTTCTTTTCTTTTGCAAATTTCGATAGCTTACATTGCCAGTGCCATAAATATGTACGAGGTAGAGAACCAGTTGCAACACAGATTCGTGCGGCAACACCACTTGTTAACGTTTAACTAATCTGTGGCTTGACCATGTCGAACTGTTTAATTTTAGTTTCCATAAGTTTACCGGCTACAGACGTTAAGCTACTAGGACAATAATTTTCCGGTAGTGATTCATTGCCTTTTTTTGATATTGGTGTTAGATATCCATGGAACTTTCCCTATAGCAAGTGACTGAAAAGAGCAGTCACAGCTCACGAAGCCAAAGTAAGGTAAAGTTAAACCAGGGCATTCGAAGAGCAGGAAACTGTTTACATTGTAAACCCTCACACTTACAGACCCACGGAAGCACCCCATCGTAACATCAACATGATACCACTAGAAACATAAAACCAATATGGCTTTTATTGTACTTATAGCAGTAGTTTATAGCCTCATTATATCACCGCCTCTACTTTAATTAAACAGCTCGCGGTGCAGATCCTTCGTTTACTACGATGTTTCTGGCAGTTTGACGGGGACAGCAGCTAGTGAGGTGTTCGTGTAAACCAAAGGAAATAACGAGTAGTCCTCTAAAGTAACTGTAACACCTCACAGCTCCTCTCCATATTCACAGCCTCACCTCCCACTGTTTCCAGACGGTTTTTCATCACCATTTCGCTTGGCTGAATTCCGGCCCTCATTTAAAATTCCTCTCTGCACCCAAGGGATGAAAGTTTATTTTCTTCTTTTTAACCTTATCTTTCCCTTTGGCCACCACAGCAGCCATCCACGCATCTCATTTGCATACCCCCACTTAAAGTACAAGGCCGAGCATTATGACACCTTACACCACCTTCCCCGCCAGCTGCCAGCAGAATATATATATATATATATTGTCCGCAAATCCTTCTGCAATACTTTCTGTACTTCATGAGCCTATCAAGTCAAGTATTTTTGTCAAGCTTCAACCTCTCACATTATGATACTTTAGTATAAGTAACAAAGTCTTGAGCATTTCTATCAGCCTTCTCCATTATACTTTATAATACTACAGCTCAACCTATCATGACCTGTATTTTCCTTAATTCACCGTGCGGTAGCATTATAATAAGGGTACCTTACTTTCATGAATGCTCTCGCACACACTGTGGTGATACGCCATATATCACGATGTGTGACCTCCGTGTAATACAAGATGATACTTGCTTTAGATCTTCATACGACGTACTTTAATATTTTTTTGCAGTATATTAATGTAGCGAACGGTAGAGTACTTTCACAGCATCATGATTTGGCTCATGATGTATTGATTTCATAACGACGTATTACATCACAAAGTGAAATACTTTTGCCAACATGATGACATAAAGGGCATGATGTTACCAATAAAATGACTATGCAATACCTTGGTACAGCACTCATTGCTTTCATAATACCAGGATGCAGCACGATACTTGCAGGGGAAAAAACACAGTATAGTTTATTCAATTTAATAGTATTTTAAAAGTCAAAATACATGACCAGTCGTGGTAGCTTCAGAGCAGAAGGCAGTGTTCATGGAAAGTGACGTGGTAGTGGACCACCATCACCACTTCGTTCTACACCTTCCCATCATCTTCATTCATCTTCATTTAACCTTTGTCCTCAGGCTTTTGCCCCCGTTCCCTCCTCCCACTCTTTATCTTCATCTCATCTTCATTCTTCACTAGCACGGCCTCGTGATAACCCTCCCACAGCGATAAACGGCGGGTCGTGTATTAACACCGCCTTATCTCTCTCCCAGGAGGGTTCACACACACCCCCCCTTTGCAGATTCTACCGGTTTATTTCCACCCGTGAATTTAAAAAGAAAAAAATATATTCGAGGAGTGTAGTATATTCCACTCACATGGCCCGCCTTAGAGTGTACCATTACACAAACAGGTAGATTGAGATTCGCTCCATATGTAATGTGATGGATGAATTTGAGCAGCATTTCTAAATTCATTAATGTCAACATTCCCTAAAATAGTTTAAAAATCCCATGTCATCCACTACGTCACCGAGTATTTGAAAACTACATGGGAAATCATTCATGGCAGGAAAAAATGGAATGGGAAACCATGAAATGAAAATTTTGAATTGGTTTAATGTGTGCCATTTAGTTTTGAGTACTTTACGCTGCGCTGAAGTTTGAGATTCGAGGTGTCGCATGAAAATTTGAAAATATTCTATATAAAAAAAAGTATATCGCTTCTTACATGATAATAAGCTAACTAAGATTACAGTTGTTCTAGATTAGTTTGTAGACAGAAAGAGGCCATATATGAAATCAATTCCAGACATTCAAAACTTGTTCTTATATTAAGACACCAGACAACATATTAATCGAAAGGAGATATGCAAAGTTTACATATCAGAAACATATCATCACAACACAACACCCGTAGTAAATGATTCAGTCATCTCGTCTCCACACTCCTGTTTTGTACTAAGCTACAGTGTACTCTCGAGATCAGTCATACTGTTTGAGGCAGCGACGCGTTAACCTACGTACCCTTCCTTCCATAACCTGGTTGATCAGATACATTTTAAAGCTATCTGTTTAGGTTTATCAATTTTTTTCTCTGGTTGATTTACGTGTTCGATAATTGTACGTGTCAAGTTTCGTTCCCCGTGTTTATTCACTTTAAATGTACACAATGGAATCTCTTGTTTTTGGTGGATTTATACCAGTCTTGTAAGAGTCATGCCAACAGGGGAAAGATTCTTTAATGCAGGCTGGGACCGATCCCTTCCAGGATTTTCCATGTATAAATTACGGTATCTCTCTCCCGTCTGCACCTCAGGGAATTGTGCTATCTCTTTCCGAGTAATACTGGTGGTATTGTAGTGTGAGGAGAATGATGTATAGAAGGGTACCGTTGGTTTTGCCCTTTTCCTTGATGATATACAAAATCCAGTCTGGAACCTCCCCTTTGAAGGGCTAACTGTAATTTCGATTTTCTTTCTGAACGTATTTGGTGGTAATTGATGATGTCTGTGTCAACATTCACTATCCAGTTTGTTTTTGCACCTTCTCTAGAATAAAAGTAGTTTAAAGTAACTTCTTTGCTAAAGTAATACTTTCCACTGTAGCCTACGAGGAACCATGTTAGATGACTTCAAATATCACTGGGTTTTTTTTCTCTGTGAATGATCATCATGGCTTTCTATTTGTACCACATTTATCTGTGAGCGTCTCCGTGATCACAAACAGCCTCGAAAGGACCCATTAGTCTGTTGCTGTTGGAATTCCTTTGTAAAAGTATCTAAGTGATAACGGTTAACCTTGGCCTGCACACTCAAGGAAAAACAGGTGCAAAAACCAGGTCTCGTGAAGGTGACGCGGTTCACGTCTCTCCATGTTGTGGGTCACGCTGCCGGAGCACGTAATACTTCTCCCCGTACTGTTATCACCTGCTTCTGTATACACACGTTTCTTATATATTCTGACAACGTACATCGTAAATGAAAGGACTCTTGTAATGATATGGTTAGTCTGTCTTTGGACCGTTTCAGCATGAGCATACGAACATTGGGCACAACGGTACGACCATTGGTTATGATGGACAGGCTTTTGACCTAACCTTTCATTAAGGATCAGTTCAAAGGATAGGCTGTGGTACCCAAGGGTTGTATAATGGTGTTTAAGGGGGTTCAAGACTGCCAGTTTTAGACGTGTACCACAAAGTTGCGTTCACGCCGCAAAACCAGAGGTTGCATTTGTTAGTCTCTGTACCGCACACATCCGTAGGCCAGCTTTCTCCGAAGAGAACGAATTTGCACTGGCATTTCCGGCGTTGCGTGCTATATTGATCCTCCGGAGAGCTCAGTAGCCAGGGATGCTTAGCCCCAGGCGTTCTCAGGAGGAAGAGAGCACAGGTCGCGTCAGAGTAAATTCTCGCGCATCTCATTCAGGAAGCACGCAAGACGCGAGATGAAGGAAATGTGCGTGCTTTTCATTTGTTCTAAACGTATACACATTCCCCATACTTCGTCAAGAGACTTCGTGTAGATAAAGTAGCCTGACATGTAATTTGTCATTTTTTTGATTGAGATAGGTAAAGTTAGAATAGGGAATGTGTGTGTGTTACCGATAATAATAATGATAATAATGAAAATAAAATGATGAAAAGATGTTAATGCAGCCAGAGGCTAATGTAGAAATACTAGGCAGGGAAGAAAAAGGTGAATTTAGGAAGACTGAGTCGGTCAGATGTATTTTATATATGGCGTAAGGAGTTCATTTTTTGTTTTTATTATTCTTTTTAAGTGTACAGAGACACTTGGACTCCCTTGTGCCTGAACTCCAAGGACATCTACAAAATTTTTTGTTCTTTCCAATCTCGCATAAGTCTCCCCTGCCTGTGCTTCCTGCCTGTCCACCACAACAGTGTAATTGTCTGTTTGTACTGTGTGAGGATAGAGGTTTACGCTAGTGGGGCCCCAAATCTTGAATATTTTCTATCTTACAACCATGTCCTAGGTCGTTCTATTCCATTCATCCCTCGCTTTATACCATAAAAGTATTTCTGTGCAACCTTTTCAACAGGTTTCCCTACATAATATCATGTTATGTCCTCTGATTGCTCTTTCCCTGCATCTCGAACTGTTCAATGTTTACATCGTCGATCTCTTTTAGAAACTTAAAGGTTGTGATCAGGTCACCCGTTACTCTTTCTTCCAGGGTGGTCTGATTTAAAGCCTCCAGCCTTACCACTTGTTGCCAGTGAAGATTTTTTTTCTTAAACGTTGGGTTAGGCCTTTGCCTTGGGCTTAAGGGCGACTGACTCATGTCCAGTTGATGTTCACTTGGATCCTTTCTCCACTCCGGCCCTCAAGGGTATTTCTCTCGAAGGGTATTTCTCGCCGAACCCCTTAGCGCACACTACCCCCCACACTCCTCTCCGAGCCCCGGATGCAGCAGCGACCGCTCATGTCAGACTGGCAGTACCCTGGGAGTTGACTATTGGGAGAATGTTTGAGCGCCATACCATGTGTGTGTGTGTGTGTGTGTGTGTGTGTGTGTGTGTGTGTGTGTGTGTGTGTGTGCGCGCGCGCGCTACAGAGAGAGTATATCATGTCAGTGTACAGGTGGTATTAAGGATTAAGAGCATGCACAGGAAGGCCAAGGGTAGTGAGGCAGCAAGCGTCAAGGCATCCTGAGACAATTAAGCCAGTTACGTAGCTCTGAGGCTGACAGATGGGGTGCTGATGAAGCTGATGGTGTAGCTGCTCTTGGCTAGAGAGTGCGGGTAACGTCGTACTGGCCACACTACAGTAGTCTTCTCAGAATGGTGTAGTACCTCTGGCGTGAAGATTAGGGGATTGGAAGAGAGAGAGAGAGAGAGAGAGAGAGAGAGAGAGAGAGAGAGAGAGAGAGAGAGAGAGAGAGAGAGAGGCTCAAGGTGAAGATCCTGAAGACAGTACATGTTAGCACTGGTGTTGGATGGTGTTATTGTTAACTGAAGTGAAGGTAGAAGTGGAAGTATTGATGTCTGTGAGTGGTATGGTATTGGTGGATGTGTCTGCGGATGGTATGGTGTTGATGGATGTAAATGTGGGTGGTATGGTATTGGTGGATGTGTCTGGATGGTATGGTGTTGGTGGATGTGTCTGGATGGTATGGTGTTGGTGGATGTGCTGGAGATGATATCTGTTTTGACTCGATAAATCTTTTGTTATTGAAAGACTACGCGTTCATTTCACTTGTGTATTGTTGACTAGCTTTGCGATGTTGATGTGTAATTTGCCAAATTGAACTACTGTTATTAAGAATGTGCACGTGCTCAATGTTTTCTTAATGTTACTTCTTAAAATCTAGGTCCACTTTTGCTGATTGAGACTCTCGGTTTGATGGAGGTACTTGCAAACTACGGCCGATATTTCAGGACTAAAGCAGTGAGGGTAGAGGAGCTCAAGAAACCACCATTAGGTATATGTAAGATAAGGTAAAACCATCGTAAGATATGCGGGAGGAAAGTGAAAGTCTTCTGGAGTGACTCCAACACACTGTGGGCAGTGGTGGAAGCCTAATACAATGGTTTCTTCCCACACTTATTCTATGGCTGCTTCCTAGTTACTTACCGTGTACGTGTACTTCACGATGGTTTACCTTACTTAACGTTACTATGTTTTCAGAGGACTCCTACCCCCATATCTCGGTCTGGGCATTCCAATCCCCACAGCTAGGCCTTATGGCAATTTTGTCACTTATTATCCCCATAGCTTGATATATACCTTACGATTATTTCAAAGGTTTACCAACACAGCTCGATCTGGCACTTTACCTTACGTTTTACCCATGATGGGTTTTGGATATTAGGTCTTGTTGTTCCTTTGCTCAGTTAGGCTGCAGGAGGCCGCGGCCCATCGCCCTACGTATCCACCACATCCTGCCTGGTTAGTGCACTCAGTACCAGTAGGCACAAGTCCAAGCTACTTATTATTTTCCATGGTGTTCCTAATGGCTGTAGGCAAAACATTAAACAATGCTGGACTATGGATAGAGACATACTGTTTCCTCTTATTTTACTTCGAGCATCTTTTGCTATTCAGGGGTAATGTTTTACAGAGCTTACCATACTTGTAATACGACTAGGATGCAAACAGGAGTTCACAGCTCTGCTGACTTGTAATTCTTTCGTTATCCCACGAATGTTTGATAACTCACCAACAGGTTGACTTTTATATGACCACTGTAGGTTTTAGTACATATCCCTCTCCCGTGAAAGCATTTATTTCGTTGTATAATACGTTACTGTATCAACAATATGGTCTGTATTTCTGTATGTGATATATTATTGTATTAACATACCTTCATCATCAGGTAGCTTCTTGGGCCTCCACTCTCTCACCCCACCCTCACCCCATCATAGTGTTCACTGTAGTAAACCAACAAGACAAACAGTGAATTAAAGTTGAAATGAAAAGATAAAATCGTTGAAGTGAATGCAGTTGATATACTTATAACTACTACTCTACTGTTACGAGTTACTTAAAAGTTAAATAGAATATTGTTACAAGATTGTAGAACAACACGGTTGCTATGCCATCAAAAAAAGAGTTGTGACTATTAATTAAGAACACAGACAATGTTTCCGTACATTAATAACACTGTAGACTCGAGGGAAGCCAGTGGAGGCAGTAGCCTGCCACACCCCACTCACATTCCAAACAATATTACAACCTGAAATGCTAGATGGGGCTGGAAGTGGTGTTGGTTATGGCAGGAGTGATGGTGGTAATGGAAGCCGTGGTGGTAGAGAAGGGTGCTTGGGGAAGCTGTACTGATGGTGACGTGATGTAGAGAAGGGTGCTTGGGGAAGCTGTACTGATGGTGACGTGATGTAGAGAAGGGAGCTGGGGAAGCTGTACTGATGGTGACGTGATGTAGAGAAGGGAGCTTGGGGAAGCTGTACTGATGGTGAAGTGATGTTGGTAATAAAGGTATGATACGTTCTCCTAATACATCGTAAGGTTAAGTATAAAAAGCCTTGACGGCAGGTAACATATTTGTTGATCGTAAATTGTAGTTAATAAACGTGTTGAATGGATTAAAGTATTTACCAGATCGTAAACTTGTTCCGTGTATATCAAAGCTCGATCATTTTTGTCGGGGTTTTAACATAATTGGGGTACGTTAGGCTTTTTTGACTCTGCGTTTGAAAAGCTCGTTTTTACGCTCCAGATTCGTCTTTCTGGAAAATAATACATGCCCTGCGGAATTTTGGTTAGAAAATATAGGAATATAATTCTGTACGAGTTTTCATTTTTGATTCTCTCTCTCTCTCTCTCTCTCTCTCTCTCTCTCTCTCTCTCTCTCTCTCTCTCTCTCTCTCTCTCTCTCTCTCTCTCTCTCTCTCTATATATATATATATATATATATATATGAAACATAAATGTATTTAACAGATGTGTTAATGGATTTAGAAATATTTACCAAATCGTAAATATGGTTTCCTCGAAATGTTGGGTTGGAACAGTATGGATTTATCCAGTGTTCTGCTTCTTGGTACGGTGAAGCATAAAACCTCCTAAATGCTTCAGAAATGCTTTTAAATGAGGTAGATAATTTCCCAGAATAGATTTAAGATGATGGAACGCCCACTCATGATTAATGTATTGCAATATTAATGGTGATTCGATGAACAGATTCCAGGACTTTTGTATCGGTCATCGTAGTAGACCAAGGGAATGTCGGTTAAGGTCACGTGACCTTTCGCTTTTAGATTATTTTTTTTTGTGTGTGTGCGTTCAAAAAGACTTGCCATGTCCAGTAAAGATTCATGGCCCTAGTCATTTTAAAAACAATTGCACCGCTCTGTTCTCAAATTATATATATATATATATATATATATATATATATATATATATATATATATATATATATATATATATATTATTTTTTTCTCTTATATTATATTTAGCCGCTGTCTCCTGCGTTAGCGAGGTAGCGCAAAGAAACAGACGAATGGCCCGTCTCACCCGAATACACACACACACACACACACACACACACACATATATATATATATATATATATATATATATATATATATATATATATATATATATATATATATAGAGAGAGAGAGAGAGAGAGAGAGAGAGAGAGAGAGAGATTCGTCACTGGATAACCAAGATATAGAAGAGCATATACAGTATTAGCGGACATTTCGAACATGAATGAATGAAAACCCTGAACACTATCTTATTCCCTGTGGTTCCACTTGAGCGGCTCATCCTCAAGTTGACGACACCCAGTTTATACTCTCATTAATGTAACGTATGCATATTTGTATTTCATAATAGCTTGGTCTCAAGTAAGAGGTCTTAATTGAATGATTTTGGCGTGCGTTTTAGATAATATGTTTGTTGTTTTGTATTGTAGATATTAAGTTTTTTTGTTTTGTATTGTAGATATTAAGTTTGTTGTTTTGTATTGTAGATATTTTGTTGTTTTGTATTGTAGATATTAAGTTTGTTGTTTTGTATTGTAGATATTAGTTTGTTGTTTTGTATTGTAGATATTTTGTTGTTTTGTATTGTAGATATTAAGTTTGTTGTTCTGTATTGTAGATGTTAAGTTTGTTGTTCTGTATTGTAGATATTAAGTTTGTTGTTTTGTATTGTAGATGTCAAGTTTGTTGTTCTGTATTGTAGATATTAAGTTTGTTGTTTTGTATTGTAGATGTCAAGTTTGTTGTTCTGTATTGTAGATATTCAATTTTTTGTTTCTTGTACAGTAATATTTAACATAGCTCTGGGTAACGTATGAGCTCCCCCTCCAACTAATGTGTTTCTCTTAGCGTGATGGTCATTTCCTCCCGCTTCAATTTTACCGCACTCTCGCTTGGGTAGCCGTCCCGTAATGGGATTTGTTAGTATAGCTTACTTATTACTGTTTATTGCACGGTCGCTTGTGTACGTAGCATTCCAAATTAAGCGGGAAGCATAAATAACCAGGACCTGAATCAAATTTGCGACAAACTCAGGGAATGAAATGAGAAATGGTGTTTGGAAGGTTAACACTATATCCTGACGGGGACCAGGTTGCATTTTTGAAATGGTGGGTTTCCCCTCTGTATTTGGAGTATAAATGTCTGGTGTTAGTTCAACGGAGGTTTTTATCATATGCGCAGCAGCCCATCTTAAGTAGTAGTTATCTTCACCAGAAAGAATGTGAATGATTTTCATATTTGGGTTCAGTTTCATATATTCATTGGCATCCAACCGAATTTGGTTAGTTTAAATGCGCTCGAATGATATCAGTCCACATAATCTCATTTGATTAGGACGGGTTTTGTTTGTGTCGAATTATCTTGACATGGAAATTAGGACTCTCGTAACTCTGGCCAGAATTGTTGCCTTTTTGTTTGTTTACCGTCACGTTACATCTCTATTTCATATTCGTAATGGAATATTAAAATTCCAGTTGTGGAAGAACCTTGTAACCCTGATCTTTACTTCGCACCATACAAGCTCTCGAAACGGAAGATTGTAATGGAGGGAACTTTCCCCAGAATACTTCCAGTTATCAGGTTGATTTACATAACTTATGCTGAAGATCAGTAAGTGTGTTGAAGTGTTGATGACGCCACGATCTCATGTGAGCATCGTCTACATTGCCATCTGTCTGGTGGTTTCGTGCGAGACCCCACATTCTGGATGTTGGCCTTTTAACTCTCAGTATGTTCGGTGTTTCCGGACTTCGCCAGCAAGCGGCAACACCGGGAGGGAGTTCGTCCTCGTCGAGTTTGTGTGATCGTCAGCGGACGGAAAGGGGTTACAACATCGTTGAAGATCTTGTCGACCTGAGGAACCCACCTTACCCTGCTCCCGTGTGGAGCTGCTCAACAGGAGCCCCAATAAAAGGGGTCCTAGGGTTCGATGATGATTAATAATAATGATGATAATAATGATGATAATAATAATAATGATAATAATAATAATAATAATAATAATAATAATAATAATAATGATAATAATAATTATATTATTATTATTATTATTATTATTATTATTATTATTATTATTATTATTACTACAATATGTTTCAACCTGTGCATGTGATGCACTTTATGTAATTCTGTTCCCATGTGTGAAGAAAAAAGATTATAATTGTAAGGATGATAGATGATAACTATGTTGGAAATTAGTTCATGAAAATAATGGTCAGACTAAAAAGAAATACTTTATGGTATGCATATTATTTTTATTGATAAATTCGTTCTGTTTTACATGTGAATTATATTTACCATATTCTGTTAAACGTTGTTTGCAGGTTAATGATCTTTCCTTTATGGTGTATGGGATGTGTGACTGGCCTTTTGCCCCTGAAGTTTTCTTTACCATAGTTTTTACTGTAGTTTAGGCGAGTAAATCGAAGGGAGAACAACCTCACATCTCACTAACTTCTAGAGTGGCTAGGTTCTACACAGGAAATGAATATCCCTATGTTACTTTTGAGAATATGATACTGGGTTTAGAGGTTTGATCAAGATGTTATATTATCTCTGTCATATACAGGTATTGATTTTTATATTATGGCGTGTGAGGGGGAGTTATAGAATAGACAAGTTAGAGAGAGAAGGAGTAGGGTGATGAGTTAGGCGAAGAGGAAGGAGTGGTGTGGGGGAGGCAGTAAGGAACGAGGGGACTGGCATAGATCGTTCAACATAAGAGAAAACGAGAATCTTCGTAGAGTGGTTGTTGAAGCTGGCGTCTCACGATGTGGGCTCGAAAATTCCCTTTTATACTTCCATGTCAAGAAACGAGGCCTGTGTTCTTGGTCTGTTCCTGGCGCTGCCTCGCTAACACGGGGCACGACGAACAGGTATGGAAGAGATACTTCCATTCGTGCGGACTGTTTACATAGTTCTGCTGTGAATGGAGGAGAATACGAGTTTGGAACATTATGCCATAATCTTCAGCCGCTTCGCCAAATTTGATAGGGGAGTGCAAGATAATGAGGAACCACACCCTTCGTACATACTTGGGTTGATGAGGCCACTTCTGCCCGTGGAGTTTATATTACATCCCTCTGAACTTGTTGGATGGTCGTGTTTGTCGGTATTTTCGGATCTGGACAAGAGCTCTCACTTGAAAAGAGTGAATGTTGATGAAAACTGGTTGATGTATAATTGGTTTTACGAGAGAGAGAGAGAGAGAGAGAGAGAGAGAGAGAGATGAAAGAAATATTATTTGGAAAAACGATCAGTAATAAGAATTATTTGTTGGTCGATTGCCAGTGACAGCGGTTTCGGTGGCAACCCACGTAAAATCTGGTTTTAGCGACTTGCTCAAAGGTTTGCGCTAAACCGGGTTCTTTTTTTTTTTTTCTTCTTGCTTAGTTCCTGGTAACTTGTGGATGTCAGCTTCATGTTTTGGTGTTGCGTGTCTCGCTGTATACCAATTTGCCAGTGCAGGATCTAGTCCAAAGCCCATTTGGAATTTTTCATTTTGAAGGCAGTTGGTAGAGGCTCCACGATGTTGCGTTTATTATTATTATTATTATTATTATTATTATTATTATTATTATTATTATTATCGTGGGATGAATCAGGACATATGATGCGATCAGGGGAAACTACAGAAAGGTCTTTGGGGGTTAGGTGTGGGTAGTGGGTTCTGGTTTCGGTGCATAATACGCGACAGGTAGAGTTTACGTACATGTATTAGGCCGTTCTTTATCTGTTCATGGTGTTACTTCGCTAATGCAGGGAAAGGCGAACTGGAATGAAGAAATGTACTATCATAAACGTGACCAGCACAATATGGCTACCAGTCATGAACTCTGACCTTTCGAATCTGATGCGATTGTTGAAGCAGTGTTAGTTACATTTAGTACATACGTATTTAATGCGTCAGCTCATCTGTTGTGTGATGCTCCTTAAGGACATGATAAGCGCCTTAGTTTCCCCTCAAGTTCAGGGATAACTCACAAAAGAGGATGTACCGAGCGATGGCGACATTCGAGACGAACTAGAATCGTCTTCCCCATCAATACGCCAGGGGAGTGAGCCTGTCATTTCGTAATGAGTCTTGCGTGCGAAAGTAAAGCATGATAATGGTTTTTCCTTTGACCGTGTGAAATTAGAATGAAGGGCTTAATCTAAAGAAATAAAGTACAGAGGTGTCTGGGTAGTGGGGCGCCCATCAGAGTGTAGTGATACCACCAGGTATTCATAGGAACAAAGTACTTGCTTACCAAGAACCAGGTCGATCAGCTTGGGAATAAAGGCATGGCGCTCACCCACAGCCATTGGGGAGAAAAGAGAAACACTGGATAAGCAGTTCCCTCCCTTGTGCTTTTTTGTTTTGATTTTCGCTTCTAGTTTAAAGCCTTGGGGGTCCTTGATGTTTGAGATATATGCTTCAGTTCACATCAGAGGCGAAATTAATGATGATTGGAAACACGTTCAATGCCTCGATCTCTTGACCTGCCACCATTTCTACTCAGATTATTAACGCGCGATTATTCAGTTTTTCGAGTACTTTTACAATTAAGAATATCTACACAAACTTCCTTTCTTTTATGTAGAATAACCAGTAGTATTTTTTTTTCTTCAGAACTTGTACAATTTTTCAAGGATTCAAAAAACGTTGTGCTTGGAGAATGATGAATACTGATGCCAGTATTACTGTCAGAAAGCGTGTATGGCAAAGCCAGCCAGACTGCAGGGCCTTACAGCTTAACTGAGAATGTTTAGTGTCCCGCCATACATTTGTACGCACTCCATACATCTCTTTCATTCCAAACTGTCCCTTCCCCTGCTCTCCCTCCTCTGCTAACCAGAGAGAGACAGATAGAGATGGAAGCGCGCGGGATCTAGACACACGTACACTAAACCAAATAGACACGCAGTTATGCCAAGCCCAAGAACACACACACGCAGAGACAGAAAGAAACACACACACACACACACACACACACACACACACACACACACACACACACTATAGAGAATGGTGATGACTAGAAGGAAATAAGTTGTGGTAGGGAGATGGGAGAGTGTCCATGTGATGGGGTCATTTATGGCGTGTAGAACCATCGTCCCGTTGAGCTAGCCTGGCCATCACCACTGCCTCCCTCTGTCCCAAACCCAAAACCACGACGGTGCCACCGTGGAACACGACGACGACGATACGGCCCATGGATATGGTGGGGGTAGTGTTCGATCTAGCCTTTAAGGATTAGGGAAAGGCTAGCCTACCACACACTCAAGGGCCGCACCTGTCGTGCTCAAGGCTGTAAGTAAAACTTGAATTATTCATTTACCACAACCGGCTGAATTATTTTTTTTTCCTGGTACCTTTTGTTGCGACTGAATGACGGTTTCTCGTGGTAATTTAGTGAGAGTCGATGTATTGATTATCGTATCGCGGAAGGCTTGTGCCCAGCTAGTAACATCACCAGTTGAGAAGACTAAATGAATCCGCAGTTCTTTGGTTATATTTGGTGAATTCAGTTACGTTTGCGCGCGCGCGCGCACACACACACACACACATACACACACACACACACACACACACACACACACACACACACACACACACACGCTTTTTGTCTTAGCCAGTCTTAGTCGTGATGTAGTTCTCTCAGCTAAGACAGTCTTAGCCTGTGTTGCCCTCTCAGCCAGTCTTAGCCATGATGTAGTTCTCGTTGCCAGTCTTAGCCGTGATGTTGTTCTCTTGGCCAGTCTTGACCCTGGTGTAGTTCACTTGGGCGGTCCTTGCCATGGTGTAGTTCTCTTAGCCAATTAGCAGTTTTCAATGTGGAACCGACATTTTTGTCAGTAACTTATTCATGACGTTAGAACCAGTAGTTTCATGAGGATTTTTTGCGGTTTTCATTAGAATAATCAGTAGGAGAGAAGCTTTTTGAACTTCGTCAGCTAGCATAACCTACTGTGGCGTGCAGCTTCTGATGGTTGAGAGGGTGTGCCGTTCACGGTAGTCGCTGGTGGTGGAGGACGTTATGGAGGCGGGTCGGCAAGCGGGCAGGCAGGCAGGCAGGCAGGCAGGCAGGGCAGGCAAAAGTTGTACCATTAGGACCCGCCGGCCTCCAGTAACATGGTTGGCATTATGGCTTCCACCTCAGCTATCTTCAGCCTCCCGGCGCAGCGCTTTGGGCACCTCGCAGGCTTGTCTTGCCTGGGTTAACCCAACTGTCTCTCTTCCCCCGAGGCTTTGCTCGCTGTTGAAGACCATTTGTACTGGATTGAACTTATGTCATTATCATATTCTTCACGATTAGTATTATCAAGTGTGTTAACCTGGTACCACTCGGGTTGAGTTAGGTGGGTTGGTTGAAGTGGCGTGAGATGGTTAGGGTACGTTTGTTTGTCTTGTCCTCTTGTTCCAGACATCCCTCTCTTTTGTCCCCTCGTAGTCTTTTATACAACTCAACCCATCCATTGCTCATGACCCAAGTGTACCCTGTCTTTGCTACAATAATATGTCCTTAGCTGCTTCCATACAACCCAGTGCACTGGACGATTACCCACAAAGAGTACCAGACCAGCTAGGCAGTGGGGCGTAGGCCTGAGGACTGCGGCTTCTAACAGTTTGGTCGACCAGCGACCAAATCCAACAGTCTGCGACCAGCCCCGACTGTAGGGGTGAAAACCCTCGAAAACTTCACCTGGTATGCACCAGGCATGATCCATGCGTCTGTTGCCTTTGCTTCACACGTCCATTGTGGTTCCAGTTGCCTGTTGGGGTTCCCCCTAGACGTCCATCGTTGCCCCCTGCAAATCCCAACCACACACTCTCGTCACGTTGCAGTGCACGGCCTTAATTGCGTTGCTGGCCCTCCCGCCCTCCTTTTTTCCTTTTTGCCGCTCACTTGGCCTTTGCTTGATTCAGCCTCCCTCCACTCACCGTAATTGATGGCCACAGAGTACTATCTCGTGATCAACATTTTACCCCGAGGTCGTCTGTACCTGTGTGGATAGCCTGACATCCCGTCCCTTCAACTACTTCGTGTACCAGAGCTCTCTGGCAACTGTATGTTCAGTCGACTAAGGAACGGTCACTTCCCCCCCCCCCCCCCTCTCTCTCTCTCTCTCTCTCTCTCTCTCTCTCTCTCTCTCTCTCTCTCTCTCTCTCTCTCTCTCTCTCTCTCTCTCTCTCTCATCTGCATTTTTGGTGCTCTCTCTTTTGTTCCTGCGTTTGCATTCCTACGCCAGATTTCTCTCTTTTTTTTTCTCTTATTATTGTATGCTCGGTTGCCTCTTTCGTACAGTGTCTTTGAATCGTTTGTATCAAGTGTGTTCCCGTATTCTTGTATAGAAGAAATGCTATTTTTGCTCTTTCTCTTCGCAGGTAATTTTTTTCTCTTTAGTTCTTTTGTCCTTTCGCACTTGCTTGGCTTTCCAGTATTTTTCTCATGCCATGGTGTCCTGAACTCTCTCTTATCCTGCTCCCTTCGGGGAGGAAACATGGTTTCACATTTTAGTGTAATCTGGCGATTTCTTTTCCCGAGCATCACGAGCGGGCAGTGAAATTGAAAATATACCTGTTGTAAATTTTAATCCCCTTGAGCACGCTCCTTGGTATGTGATGGTTCGGCCTTTGACCCGACCTCCAAGGATCAGGTCAAAGGCCTGGCCATTATATACTAGGGTTGCACCGTCGTCCTCAAGGGGTCGTACCGTCGTGTTTGAGGCTCGTACCGTCGTGCCCAAGGGATTGAATTGCTTTGTACCACTCCGTTGCACACACACACACACACACACACTAGCGTTCCTTGCAATATATTGTGTAAACGATTACTTGAAAACTGGTACGAGTAGCTTGCTGGGACTTAAAACAAATCTGGTGTGTTATGAAGCGTCCATCCTTGTGTTTTTGACAGTCCGTATCCCCGCTGACCAACAGTTGGCAGTTCGATTCGTAACTGACATTTTCGTTTTTATGGAACAGAAGTGAATTATGACAGAAACGGGGACATTGTAGTATCACATGTAAGTAATACGTACTTTGTAAGTATATCCCTGGGAAGTAGACAGCTGAAACATGAAAGAGAATGCTTCATGCAGAATGATAGTAGTAGTCAGTTGGAGGCTTTAGATAGGATGGGCTGCCTTGTGGTTGTGAGAGGTACATGGAGTTTGTCTCGGTACATATTTCGTTCTCTGGTTGGATAGTCCTTGCTAATAGTATGCTTCTTCCGACCGGCCAGGGTGTTGCAGATGTGTGTACCTTCATATTTTTTCGTAAGTTGTAACTTAAGGGATATGCTGTTTTCTTAAGAGAAGATTGGGAAATTCTCTTAAAACTCGAGTGGTCCACGTCTGTGTCATGTATACTGCCCTGGAAGGTTACACCTCTGGACTTCGACAAGAAACGAGGTAGACTTCTCCACAGTGAGGAAGGTCCGTCCGTCAGAGTTTGTAACATTGGCCAGGAGGATTTTCACAGCGTCCAGTAACCTTGTACATCAGGCTTTTATCGTGGAAGTTTCTGGGGAAGGGGAGGGGGTAAGAGATAGTACCTGAGATGACTGTTAATAGTTACGAGGTAAACTCAGGAATACGATATAGTGGCTCATGTGAGACCTTTCCGAAAGACGAAGAGAAGTGATTAAATGGAGCTGAGGAATATATCTCGCCTCCTTATGCACTCTGTCTGTCATTTTGTCTTTTTGTAAACGTACTTGGCTGTTGTGTACAACGCTCTTGTTTTCAAGCGTACTTCAGTGGATTGTGAGGGTTTTACTATCGACCTTTATGCTTTTGTGCTGTAGTTTTATATTCCTCTTTTATTTAAAGCTGATCTATGATTTTAGATATTTTTCTTAAGGTTACGCCTCTTTAGTCCTTTTGTGCGTTTTGGATGTTTTGTATAGTCATTCTGTTTTTGTATACCAGAACGTTTGTGCAGCTTATGTGTACCTTACACAGTGATTTCTGAGTCGCCGTCTCCACCACCTGGTTCTGGGGCGGAGCTGTCGTGTTCCTCAGCTAATTGAGGCTGTAGGAGGTCGCCGTCTGCTGGCCCGCGTCACCACCACTGTTACTGTTATATATTTTTCTTTGAAAGACCTCCGAAGACACCACAAGGTATCCACGTCAGGAAGTTGAGGTTCATTGTAAAGCACTTTTATCGCGGTTTTACAGCCGGTGGGTCGTGTTGCACTCCTTATTGCTGCTGTTGCAGAGGTCTTCGTGGATCCCTCCGATAGTTTATAGTTTGTATACACTTGGTGAAGCTTTGCATGGGTACAGTGTATTCCCGCTGACATTTATCAAACAAAGTAGAATATATATTATATGATGTCAAACAGTATTAGATATAACTCACTCAGATGTTCTTTCCATGACTGAAGTGCCCTACGTTCTTCACAGAGTTGCGCTTGTTAGATGAACTTGGAGTGACGTAGATATGTGGTTTGAATGTACGTGTATATGAAGAGTACTCCAGCTTTAATGTGGATCTCTGTACGTGTTTATTTGCTGAAGGAATGTTAGTACTGTACTGTGCTTTCAGCGTCTGCCGTATGTGGTCTGTTAATGATCATATTTTGATTATTTATATATATATATATATATATATATATATATATATATATATATATATATATATATATACTGGGGATAGGGGAGAAAGAATACTTCCCACGTATTCCCTGCATGTTGTAGAAGGCGGCTAAAAGGGGAGGGAGCGGGTGGCTGGAAATCCTCCCCTCTCGTTTTTTTAATTTTCCAAAAGAAGGAACAGAGAAGGGGGCCAGGTGAGAATATTCCCTCAAAGGCCCAGTCCTCTGTTCTTAACGCTACCTTGCTAATGCGGGAAATGGCGAATAGTATGAAAGAAAGATATATATATATATATATATCATAAGTGAGGTAGGAATGTGTGGGTAAAGGAAGTAACGACGCAGTATGAACAAAGTCAGGAAGCATGCATTATTAAAGGACCGTGGTTGTGAATGTGGTAAGAATGCTCGCTGTAGATGATGTTGACCCTGAACATTTCTGATACGTTCGTACTTGCAGGTTTTTAGAACTTGAACCTTCTTCTGCACGACGAGACGACCTTGAGGCATTTCCGTATCTTTTCTCCCAATCCTTGAGAGTCCGGTCAAAGGCCAGACAGTCCTTTCCAAGCGTCGCACCGTTGTACTCAGGGTTCATACCGTCGTGATCAAGGGTCGTACCGTTGGACTTAACGGTTGTACCGCCGTCATGCTTGAGGATTGTACCGTCGTACTCGGGGAGGAGGGAAGGTGAAAGTTAATGATCCGATGATTGTGTCATTACAGGTTCAGCTCAGGTGGGAGGGAACACCGTGTCGCTGACTACAAATATCTTTTCAATTTTCCAAAAGAAGGAACAGAGAATTGGGCCAGGTGAGGGTATTCCCTCAAAGGCCCAGTCCTCTATTCTTAACGCTACCTCGCTAATGCGGGAAATGGCGAATAGTTTGAAAGAAAAGAAAAAGTAGCAGTATGAATGTTGTAATCATTATTATAAAGTTGTAAGCCGGCGTTGGGATATGCTAGTGAAATGTGACAGCTTGGAACCGAAGACTTACATGCACTCACCCACCACCTTTCATTACCCAGATAATGTTAGCCTCTTGTGGACTTTTTCTTTGGGTATTATCAGCGCAGCGAACTGGTGGCTTATGACCAGTGTAATGGTACTCATGGGTCAAGGTATTATCCTCGGAAAGTGAATAGAATTGATTACACTTTATAAAGAGATATATATGTTATTTGGGGATTGAAAGGTTGAAGAAGACTTGAAGTGGGGGAAAACTGAATGTACACGTGTGTGACTTGTGGTGGATCGACTTTGTGTGGAGTAGGGCTTTTGTGTGGAGTAGGGCTTTGCTGTCGGGATGATGGTTAGGAATTATGTAAAAAAAAGATTCAACATTTGCTGAATTTTTACGGAACGAGTACGTATCTTAAAGTAACTGGATTTGGATTATTGCATAGTTTGTTAGTATATATATATATATATATATATATATATATATATATATATATATATATATATATATATATATACATATATATATATATGTATATATATATATATATATATATATATATATATATATATATATATATATATATGTGTGTGTGTGTGTGTGTGTGTATAATTGAAAGCAGGACTGTTGCCTCCTGAAAAAAATTGTTTTGATAGATGAGGTGGCAAAAGAAATAAAGGATTTAGATGACGCAATTCGTTGGGTATGTAGGGAACCGTGTTAACTTCTGACGAGTACAAGATGACCCCTTTTAACAACGAGAGGAGTATGTGCAGTGCAGGTGGACGGCGAGAGGTGGGGAGGGGTTTCATAATTTGAAACATTTGGGGAAGTTAATGGAAGAGGAATGGAGTTTGTGAGAACGATAATAGTTCTGAGGGGGGTCTTAGTCCACTGATTGACCCAGCAGGTGTGGCGAGGGTCAGTGTGGGAGGAAAACTTGATTTGTCCACACCTACAGTGACTGGGAAATTGCGAGGTGCGAAAGTGTATTTGAAGTGTGAAAGGTGAGTAGACAGAGATGAAAAGGAACACATCAGGGAGAAGGGATGTAGACTTGTAAGAAGGAGGAGTGATTGACCAAGTATAGAATGGGGACTCTTCAGTTGGTGTGGGCTGGTGGAGAGGAGGGGAGCGGGAAGTGCCTGAGTGTTCCAAGGAAGGGGAGGGAAATAGGGAGATAATAAGAGAGCTGCGAGGGTTGGTTGAAGATGTCGCTTATCTAAGAGAAGTGGTAGCATTAACAGATGTGTATGTCCACCTTGCCCTGCTTGATAGCGGAAAATGGCGGTATTTGTAATATATATAAAATACACTGATAGGGTATAAGTGAAAGTTATGGAAACGTTTGGGAGGTTGTATCAAATCTGTAGTGTCGGTTATTCAAAATCACTTAAGTGATGTTGCGTAAGAGTCCTGTAGAGTCAAGACCTTCTCTCTCTCTCTCTCTCTCTCTCTCTCTCTCTCTCTCTCTCTCTCTCTCTCTCTCTCTCTCTCTCTCTCTCTCTCACACACACACACACACACACACACACACACACCATACCATGCGCATAATTTTCGTTGATTTTTGCAGCTTGTCTGCCAATATAGATTTGTTTGGGATCAAGGTGCATTGTTCCTCTTGCGATCACTTAAGTTGTTTGAGGACTTGGTTTTCAAACCCTTGTATCTTCCCCCGTGCTGGCTGGTTCGGTGCACCTCGCAGGTGTTGGCCCAGCTAGTTCTTGGTGTTCCATGACATTTCATAAAGAGTTTCTGGGTCTAATGTTGACAGTTTTTAAGACAGTCTCGAGCTGGGAATTCACTACAGTTTACAGAGCTCTGGGGAGCGAGGCTTCAGGGTGGGAAAAATCATTATTTCCTCTCTTGCTTGATCAATTTGTAGGTGCACAGGTGTAAGAAATCGATGATAGAATATGCCACAGCTCCAGACGCTTCTTGATGAATATGGCAACGTTTTCCGATCCAGCAGGATGATTAAAACGTGAGTGGGATGAATAGTAATACTGGATATACAATTTGCTCTCAGAGAAATCACATCATGTAAAGCCTGTGAGTTCTGTTGCCAGTGTTGGTGGGACTGGAGAACACGTTTGTGACATGGTGATGGTGTCGGTACAAAAAGGAAGCCTTCCCTTCACTCTCTACAGTAACACCTCGACCAAGGTTGTACCGTCTTACGCCAGGGTCGCACCGTCCTACGCAAGGGTAGTACCGTTCTGGTCATGGAGGGCATAGGAGATCTCATATGTGTCTTAATGGCAGAACCTGTTAATTAGTCCCAAGACAAAAAAAAAACTCTCACATTGAAGGATGTGGAGATCATATCTTGTTACTAGAAACTGAATCCTTTCACGTCAACGGAACCAGATGACTTATTAAGCGGCGCTATACGAGACGCAGTGAGATTAGTGTTCAGTTGTCAAGGTTGTTCTGTAAATCTCATCAGGTCAGGCTTCATTAGATCGCCATGAGAGGGATTCAGACTGTTCAGTATATCATATGAGAGTATTCAAACTGTTCACTATGTCGTGACATTATGCAAAACTTCAGTAAATCATGAGAGGATTCAAACTGCTTTGTAACTCATCATGAGAGGATTCAAACTGTTTTGTAAATCATCATGAGAGGATTCAAACTGTTTTGTAACTCATCATTGAGGACTCAAACTGTTTTGTAACTCATCATGAGAGGACTCAAACTGTTTTGTAACTCATCATGAGAGGACTCAAACTGTTTTGTAACTCATCATGAGAGGACTCAAACTGTTTTGTAAATCATCATGAGAGGATTCAAACTGTTTTGTAAATCATTATGAGAGGGTTCAAACTGTTTTGTAACTCATCATGAGAGGATTGAAACTGTTTTGTAACTCATCATGAGAGGATTCAAACTGTTTTGTAAATCATCATGAGAGGATTCAAACTGTTTTGTAAATCATCATGAGAGGACTCAAACTGCTTTGTAACTCATCATGAGAGGACTCAAACTGGTTTGTAACTCATCATGAGAGGATTCAAACTGTTTTGTAACTCATCATGAGAGGATTCAAACTGTTTTGTAACTCATCATGAGAGGGTTCAAATTGTTCAGCCATACGTAGAGTTTAAGGAAGCCCCACATGATAAAAGAGATGCTACGTTAAAAAAAGAGCTCATGGCGATGGTACTGTAACATGAACTGAGATAAACAACTGGCCAGTAGAGCAAACAGTGATAAATGTAGCAAACTCTAAGCTCCTTGGTTGAGATAGGGCAGTCCAAGATGATCTGGTCATGTAGTTCATGTCTTGAAACAAAGAAAACCCAAATAGGATGTGCGAGAAGCGCATGTTGACGCTCAGAAGAGGTCTCGAGTTGTTATCATTGTGGGTTTGAAATGTACAAAATAAAGTACAGCTGGTCTGTAGAGCACAGTATTAGATTTGGATTCCTTGCAAAATGTAAACAAGACTTTAGGAACCTCACAAAGAACTCGTTGATGAGATCTTATCTTATCTCTCGTGTGTAGTGTATCTCTGGTTGTCAGAGTACGAAGCGGACCAAACAGGCATGAAATCATTCAGAAGAGGCTAACAGGATCAATATTAGGACGAAGATATAATCCACATGAGGAAGGGTTTAGAGCCGGGTTTAGAGCCTGAACTGTACTCTTTACGCAAGCAAAGTTCACTTGTGTGAATAAATGATTCGTTATAATGATACTTTATTCGTTACTACTAATGTCACGAATGGCAAAATAATAGTCTTTCAGTGAGAGACTTGATTATCATTTCCATTCGTTAGACTAATGAGGCGGATGGAAATGCAGAAGGGAATTAAATTCCCTTCACCAGATAAGCTCCCTACAGATCAATAGGTGTGCGGTTGTTTTTTTATGTACTCTGTTTGGCATCCTTTGCTTCTTGCCCCTCTTCCTATCTCACCTCTGCTTCTCTCCTCTCCCTTCTCCGTTTTCCCTTACTCCTTCCCTCTCCCTTCCTCGTCTTGTGTCGAATTCCCTCGTTCTGTATTGTATTACGTTACAAAAGAGATGTCGGCGTTGAGGAGAGAGACGGAGATACGTAATCTGGTATCAGGAGCATCGGGAGAGTTGGTGGGTTGGAGGGAGAGTGTGTGTGTGTGAGAGAGAGAGAGAGAGAGAGAGAGAGAGAGAGAGAGGCCGGGTGGGGTGTGGCCGGCTAGCCGGGGTGCCCCGGCCAGAGTTGGACCTTAGGGTGTGTGGCAACCCTGCGAGTCCCGTCACCACCCTGGTCGTCGTCGTTGTCGTTCATCGCTGTCGTCGTCGTCACACACACACACACACACACACACACACACACACACACCATGTAGTTACGACCATCACCACCATCATCACCACCACTACCACGGGTGACAGTAACCGCAACCAGTGTCACCTCCGCCACAGCTCAGCCATCACCATCCCTCCTCCGCCGTTACTATATCCATCGTCATCATCATCTGTTGTCATTCTCACTGCCGCCGTCAGCTCCACTATAGACGTCCACCGCCATGATCACCACCCTCGCTCTACCGCCACCATTACAGCCACCGTCACTAACGCTCCGCCACTACCACCTTTTCCTCTTCCTTCCCCTCCTCCCTGGTTGGCCCCTGGTATCACTAGCAGCACCTGCCCGCCTCTTGTACCAGGCAGAAGGGTTAGCTGCACAGGTGCCTTTTGTTCTCATCCTGCGTAATGTGTTGTGCTTATGTCTGTGAGGAAGTGTATTCCTACTGTGCCATTCTGTTTTGTTCGTCTTTCATTGTACCTATTTTTGTCAGTCTCCCGTTATCCGTGTAGTAGATCTTTCTCTGTACGCTTTCTCCCTATCTCGTCTGCTCTTTAGTCAAATTTCCTGTTACATTTGTGTGTATCTGTGCCAGTCTTTCTGCCTGGCTGACTGTCGGCTGCTTCTCGACATGCTCTGTTCCTCATAATGTAAGAACGTCATAGGAAATCTGGGGGTGTGATGTGTCGTCCTCACCACTCGATGTCGGGTCAAGCTGCACCACTTAGCTCCCCTGATCACTCGCTCTCTGTCTGAGGCTGTGTGGCCTGCACAGGCTTGCGTCCCCACCACAGCGTGGCTGATCACATGCACTATTTTTTTTTTTTTCAGGTTTTGTCCCTCTTTGTTCGACAGTTTTTCGCCCCGGATATTTACACAATTTTTTGTTGTTGTTGTGCATGTCCATTTAATTGTCTTTTTTTCCCCAGCAGTCTTCCATTCCCGTTGTGTCGCTAGGGGATGATATTTGAGTGAAGGCCATTCGGTATTTTCCATTTGTAGATTTGGGTGTAGTCATTCCGTCTCTTGTTCTGGTCTTGGTAGTCTCTGTGTGTGTGTGTGTGCTGAGTCAATGTTCACTCCATTGATTTTTTAAGTTCACATTTTTAGATACTGTCGTCGTACTATTTTTTGTCTCGTTTTTTAAAGTTTATAAGAGTCCAGTCGTCCATTTTCTATGATAATGAGATGTACGTGTGTGTGTGTGTGTGTGTGTGTTCATTGAAGTTAGGGTGATCAAACTGAAGTGTCGCTCGGTATTTCACGGGGTAATCATGACGTGTATTTGCTCCTGATGTTTTGTGTTGGGTAGTCTTGGTTTTCCATCATGGAGACGCAGACGAGAGAGTTATCCCCCTGGCTGAGCATCACGTTGTTACTAGTGGCTCGCTGGGGGGAACTGTTATCGATATCCGATCGCAGTCGCTCTGTGTTCTTCGCCAGATGGGAGTTTCTTAATTAATTCATTGTTGTCTGTAAATGGTACGGCACCAAAGCATTTCCTTTTTTTGTTTTCTTGGGCAGACATGTGAGAAATAACAGAGATGCATACACAGTTCTTTGAAGTAAAGTTTTTTTTCCCCTGTATCCTTAAAGCCCCAAGAATGCCTGGTAAAACACAAGTGATCTGCACCTCTGGAAGGCGTTGACACACACGCACACACACACACACACACACACAGACACACACACACACACACACACACACACACACACACACACACACACACACACACAAGCTTGGAATGGTCTGAGCAAGGGGACTGTGAATGCTGGCATCTGACAGGTATTTATAGTCTTGCTGGTATTATAAGTACAAGAGACGGGGCTCCCACGGATGTAGAGGTCTCTCCCCGTTAACGTACAAATGGATAACTACAAACGCGCGCGCGCAGGCACGCACGAGTTCCTGGGCCTGACTTTAAACCGCTCACGTCGGCCACTGACATTCCTTATTTTGGAACAGCTCCCGCCGGTGCCATGTTCCCTTCCCCCCTTGACGCCTTGAATGGTAATCCCTGTCTTGTGTAACCTCCTTCCTTCGGCAGCAGGAGGCGAAGTGCCACGGCCACACTTCCTGCTGGGGAGGACGTTACTCTCGCGTCAGGGAGGTACAGGAGCGCCTCCCTCAAACGTGTTGACTCTCCTGGACACAACTGAATTCATTTGCATACCAAACAAGTGAGATTTGTTTGGGGGATGGGTGGGTGTGGGGTGGATGTGTGTGGGTGGCTGATTTACTGGGTATTGTGGCGTGACGTCCCGAAAGGTGTCACAAGTGACCACGGCGGCAGATCAGTTTTTATTTGTCCAGCTCCTGCTTGTTATTGTGGCGGCGGTGATCGCTGACGGGGTCAGTCGACTGTGTTTATGTATCGTATATTGGTGTCCCTCCCCACCATATTTTTTTTTTCTATTTGGTTTCTCTCTCTCTCTCTCTCTCTCTCTCTCTCTCTCTCTCTCTCTCTCTCTCTCTCTCTCTCTCTCTCTCTCTCTCTCTCTCTCCCCCCGTTGAAATAAACGTCCAGCCTTGCATGATTTTGTCGTATATTATTTCGCGTCGATTTTTGATTATCATACTGTGCTTATTATGAAATAATGTTTTGGACATGTTCGTGTTGTTTTTGTTGTGTACGCTTGCAATATACGTCAAAAGGGTTTGTCTACCGTGGGTGCGTATCCTGTTTTAATGAACTTAATACCTTGGATTCATACATCATCAGAAGGGCTCAGTTTCATTAATGAAATGTATTGCAGTATTGCCATATTATATAGAGGGAAAGTCCTGTGTCGGAAGTAGATTGAAAAAAAAAGAGAAAATGATTTTTATAATGGGGCCAGATTAACGGGTGTGTTTCATCATCATTTTGACTACTCTCTCTCTCTCTCTCTCTCTCTCTCTCTCTCTCTCTCTCTCTCTCTCTCTCTCTCTCTCTCTCTCTCTCTCTCTCTCTCTCTCAAAACCTGATGTTCAACGGGGTAAACGTAAACTCTTACTTAGTTTGAAGTAGCGAGAATATCTACGTCATATGCCTGTGCCAGCCAGATACGTCAGGGAAGCGGGGGTGATTATATGACGGCGGGTTGGAGGGGAGGAAATTTCGGATTTGCAGATGACCTCACCTCTGGTTAACACAACAAAGGAACCCCTCGAATCTTTCCCCTCAATAAAGAAAAAAAAAATGGTAAGGCTGGGTATTGAGAAACCTCCCAGACGAGAGAGGCAAGACGACTAATGAGGCCACTCGCTGCGTTAGTTCTCTCCCAACTGGACCATTGCTCTCTGCTAACATCCCCGGAGAAATCGTTGAGCATGAAAACGGCCAGAGGACCCCCCCCCCCTTTTTTTTTTTACCGTCGAGTCTGTAAAACATTTTGAATTACGAGGACAGACTGAAAACTAAAAATTGTACCAATTAGCAAGTAAACCTTATATATATATATATATATATATATATATATATATATATATATATATATATATATATATATATATATATCAGAAAATGCACATGAAATATTTTGGAAAGTTTAATCCCTAGCCGACTTACAGGGGTAATTCCTCGCTGGGTTGACAGACTAGGTAGGATGTGTAAATTAAATCCGCCGGAGTGCAGAGATGCCGAAAGAATCAGGGAGAATTTTGTAAATGTCAGAGTCCAATTACATGTTCATCGTACTACCTGCAAATGTGAAGGAAAACGGCGAGAAGTGAAGGAAAACGGTGAGAAGACCCTTGGAGTAGTTAAAGGAAATAGAGACATTTTCCTCCAAGGTGTGTCAGACCACCGAGGTTCCAGCAAGGCAAACTGCTCAATGAAAACGACCTGGTGGACGCCAGACCCTCACGGGGGGAACTGTGATTGCTGACGGAGCGTCACGGGTTGAAGATAATCCCCTGTAACCGGTGTCAGGTATACGTAAGTTAAGGCAAAGTTTGGAGAGAATCATCCTCTTTGACATAAAGATTATTTTACCGCTTAGTAGTAAACCTTTTCATAACGAAACAAGAAAGAGAATTAATGTTGCGGGTTCAATTTGGCCAGTCTTATATAACTACCAGCCAAACTTCATCTCAACTTGATCATCAGCCATAACAAAGTTGTATGGGTAGAATTTTGTCTTCTTCCTCCGCCAGCAAGTTTTTTCGTCTTACCTTAACCCACTCCGAGAGAGAGAGAGAGAGAGAGAGAGAGAGAGAGAGAGAGAGAGAGAGAGAGAGAGAGAGAGAGAGAACGAAATGGTTAAAAGGTACTGATTGGAACGAAATTTAAGCTCCTCGCTTGCCACATAAAAAGATTTAACTGTAAACTTTCCTCGTTAAATCCCCACCTAAAGTAACCTACCTCCCCCAACCCAAGTTTATCGGTGTAAAAATTGCGTAGGTTTTATCCCTCTACGCATAAGCGTGTGCGCTTGCGCTTGCGCCTTTTTACCCACTTGATTGTGTTACGTATGAGACTTTAGAGATGTTTCATTGTTTTTGTTTCTGCCAAAAAAGGATCATGTTGATCTAGTGTGTAGTAAAGTGACTGAAGGAAATCCCATGGATGGAACCGTTATGAGGAGCGGATGCTTCAAGTACCTAAATATATCTTTAGGTAAACCTTACTCCTATGCCAGGCGCTCTCCTCAAGCCCCAGCGCTCGGTCTGAAGATCCACCTCTTCGGTGAAGGCCCCTGTGGAGTTAGAGTAGAAGATGGCATGTTAAGATTACCCTTCAGAGTGGGCGAAAATATTGAGCTTGGATATGTGCAGAGGTTATTGGCAGCCAGCGGTGATTGTCATAATTCATAACTTCTGGGAACAACTGGAGTCACCCTGACTGTCCTCTTCAGCAGAGGCGGGAGTGATGTGAGTCGTTATAGATGTCTAGTAGAGAATCCTGATATGCATTTGAAAGCCATTCCTAGCGGGCTGTAGGGGGGTTGGGGATGTGTGTGACAGTAACGTCACCAGTGGATCAAAAGTGTTAGATCAGCATTGAAGAAAAACTGTAGACATCCAGCGCGCGGATGAGTGTGACGTATTAGAAGTATTGTGGACCATTCACTTGAAGGATTCAGATCACTGTACAGTTTTTCGTGGGGCGTTATTTGACTTAGGAACAGATTTGCTAATAATCAGCAGTCCTGGGTGTATCAGATGTATTCTTGAAGTCCATGTCATTGTATAATTCATAGAGGAACTGATCACTTGTGATTTTTGAAGTGTTTTCTTTGGAGTTGCTATTTTACTAAATGTATATTTATTTTTTTCAGGTGAGTTTCCGAGACAGACCTTGGGGAGCATTCTGCTGAACAGTACCGTAAGTATTGTTTGGAGTATCGTATATTTACCGGACACACACAGACGCTATCATAAACCACATGGATAATGTGAAGGATCTTGGATTATTAATGTCCAGCGAGCTGCCCTTCAGCGAACACCACAAAACAACGGATGCCTCGTGCAGAAGGATGGCAGGCTGGGTCCTGCGCACCTTCAAGACAAGGAAACCAGTGATGATATTAATAACGGCACCGATGCTTTCAAGAATTGAGCATTGCTGTGTTCTAACATCACCCTGCAAGGCGGGCGAAATTGCCGATTTGGGGAGTGTCCCACAGATCTTTCAACATCCCATAGTAACTTGCTGAAGTGTGAGGCAGGTTAAGCTTTTCGTTTCTCCTTGGGAGTTGGTGGTTAGTTATGGTGTGGTTTGGTTGAGAGTTGGTCTGGGAGCTGTGGCACTGAACGCCGAGCAGGTTAAGGTGGGATTGTATAGGGAAAATCTCTATTGCGTTGTTTAGGTGGTGAGTGCTTGTGGTTGCTAGGTCGACAGTTATTGCTCAGATTGCACCATTTTACGCGGTTTTGCAGCTTTAATGTACGTTTGCTTTGAGAGGGTGGAACTGAACATACCTCTTCTCTCAGTACAGATCTGTGTAGCACCCTGGTTAAATTTAATCGTAGAAAAATGGAATGGCTATCGGCATCTCTTCCTAAATTTCGCCTGGTTTCTACCATTAGATTTTAAGATGCTAAATTTTCGGACCGCAGTAATGTAAACATGTCGGGCTTAACCATGTTCTCCATTGTTTCCTTTAAACCCCATTCATTGGAAACCACAAAATCGTCCTAAAAGCTGGGAGGTGTTGTATGGGTGCAGTTAATAATTATCATGCTATCAGCCATGTATCCTTCTGTATAAGGATGTTGTTTACCTGAGTATGGAATATTAGCCACCTAGCAATGGTGGATCTTCCTCTCCCTCTCAGTAACTCTCCAGGTATTAACTCTCTTCAGCCATACCCTGTCTTCCGCCTCTGTGTTGCAGCCCTCTCACTGCTTGTGTGAAATGTTTGCTTGTGTTGCCTGTATACTAGCCACTGAGGCATGGACCCGTGGCAGGGCACTGCTTGCTGCTAGTTTGTGTTTGTGTGTGTGTGTGTGTGTGTGTGTGTGTGTGTGTGTGTGTGTGTGTGTGTGTATGGAGACTAGCCACACGAGGATTTAGTTTTTGCTTCTTCCTTATCTAGAACAGTTAAGCTGTGGAATACCCTTTATTCTTTTGTCATCCCCACTCCTCATAACCTGTCTCTCCTGAAGACTCGTGTCTGTAAACATCTGAGGAGCTCCAGTTAGTCCCTTCAGTTTTTTCGTCCGAGATTGCTGCATTTAAGGCATGTACATCTTGCCCGTCCCAGTGTCATCATATATATATATATATATATATATATATATATATATATATATATATATATATATATATATATATCATCCCTGGCTTTATTGTTTAGAGGTGAGTTATTCCGTTTGACCTATATGATGAGATTCTAAAAGTCGCTGCGAAAAATAAAAAAGACGTTATTAGTGTAGGAAGGCCTTTAACATATAAGACCTTGGAACAGTAACGCTAAAAATGCGTATAAGGAGAATAACTTGCAAATTAAGGCTTCGGATCCGTATTTTCATGAATAAAACCTTCCGGATAGCCGTGAGTAAAGATGCGAGGCAACCAGACATAGCCTGAGGTAATTATTTAAGCCCGCTAAAGATAGCGAAGCCTGAAAATATATTGCAACTACAGAACTCGAAGTTCCCACCCGTCACTTGGTCTCTAGACGAGTTACAGTGGCGAGACTTGGCAAGTTCGCCGTATCAGTAAAATGCCTAACGCGCGAAATTCGTCGTCTCACGTTTTCATTTGTGCTAATTCGCCAAACGGTTGTAAACGTGCTTGTACTTACAGTGTGTGTGTGTGTGTGTGTGTGTGTGTGTGTGTATAGAGGGGCTGGGAGGATGTGGTTGTGTTTGGGAATCCTTGCATATCAACTCGTTAGCTTCGTCAGCCTGACTGATTATGACTGGAGTGATTGCGCTGCGTTAGGGTTTTAATGAGTTACATTATGTCACTACATTGCTCTTAATTACGCAATCTTGTACACTCCCGACATGATTAATTACACCAGTGTAACAAGGTCCCGTATCTCATTATGGAGCACCCGGTGAAAATTTTAAAAACTCGCTGGATAAATACGTACAGGTAACAAAGGTTACCTAAGTGATCAGCCAGGCTGGGTTGTGGGGCGCAAGTGTGCGGGCCACGGCCTCCGACAACATGAATGATCAGAAGAGCAACGGCGCAGCTGTGGGGGTTAAGAGACGGCCGGTGGGTGTAGGGTAAAGTCACCTTGCAGAGATGGTGAGTCTTCTCGCTGTACCCGTGTCTAGCTCTTGGTTGAAGACCTATTATCGTGTCTTGAGCCAGGGCCCTCCGAAGACACTCTTCTCTCTCTCTCCCTCAGTCATGCTCATAGATATGTGAGTTTCCTCAACCAATTTCTTTAAATCTCCTGAAGAGGCAGATTTTTTAATCCATATCAGAGGTAATCCTTTTAAGCTTCCATCCTTGAAAGTAAAACCCGCAAAGGAGGCTGGTTTTCCATCTGATTTCAGCTCGGGCTTTGATGCGGAGAATTTTGGCAAAGTTTTGCAGAGTCAGTGGGAAGGTGTTTTTTTTTCTTCACCTGTTTGCTACAAAAGAAGGAGAAATTTTCCCCTACAACGGGTGGTGACGGCTGGACAGGCCGGTAATCCAGGTGGGGATGTGAGCGGACATGTGTAATCCCGCTGGACGTCGCGCCTCTTGGCCGTAAATCCCGTGATGGATGTTGTTGCTTAGTGGAGTGGTGGACACACCTCTGGAGGTTGGCTCCCTTGGTCGTAGGATTAAACCTCGTCATCGCTGGGTAACGCCTTTCATAAAATGGTCCCTAGGATGTGCGTGCTTCACGAGAGGCAGCCCATACTTAACCACTTCAGTTTGGCTGTCATGAGCATCTGGTTCGCGTGTCTCACTTCGTAATGGTAGTCTGCTGCGTTGTGTGTTTCCTCAGATGAGGCAGTAATGGTAATACCGGCATTTCATTATGTTCAGCTTCAAATGACGACGTGAATTTAAGGCGTCGTATTGTCGGAGCTTTCCCCATATACGTAACTTTAGGCGGCACACTGCCAAGGCTTTTCCCGATACTAATATGATTCTACTTGAGAGTAAATACGCGAATGTATATAGTGAAAGAGAGTAAATACGCGAATGTATATAGTGAAAGAGAGTAAATACGCGAATGTATATAGTGAAAGAGAGTAAATACGCGAATGTATATAGTGAAAGAGAGTAAATACGCGAATGTTTATAGTGAAAACGTATTTTTGTATGGGCCAAGTCACCGTCTAGATCGTCTTGCCCAAGAGTCGTACCCTCGTGCTGAAGGACCACACCGTCCTACTCACGGTACTGGTCATCGTATATATACGTTGTCAGAGATTTTGGATCTAGGTGTAATTATTTTTCAAATCTACATTTTTGTTTCCACTTTTACTAGATCTAATAATCCCAAGTGTTATCATCCATTTGCCTTTTGATTCATCAGCGCTCCTCTGTAACTGTATGTTTGTCACACGCAGCTTAACACATTCCCTTGCCTCTTTCTCACCCCAGGAAGGTATCCATCCCGGTGTAATCCAAGGCAGTGAGCAAAGTATATTTTATCCCTGGGACCTGATACTACTTCACCAAAAGGTTAATTGTAGAGGATTGTTACCCCAACGAGAGTTGACCGCAGGAGAACTCTACTTGGCCTTTGTGCGACCGGCCCTACTTGGGGATCCTTTACTGTTCGTTTAGTTGCCTTCATTTTTCTTAGACAACATCATTTTGGCATATGTTTTTGCAAGTTTTTCTTTCGTGTGGCAAAAGGGGTTTTCAACCCCTGGTAGCGGGGCCTCGCCCCGCAATCATGGACCGCCTTGAACCATCGATCCCCTCTTACAGAGGGGATACATGGGGATCACCGACCTCCGCTCAACATTAAACCTGCTAGCGCCCAATTTGTGACCCTACACGCGACAGGATCAACTCCTTTGGCATCCCTCAACCCCTTCATGGTACGTAAAGTGATTGACGGATGCTGTGGGGAGGTTGAGAATGTCAGGGAACTGGCAAGTGGTGACCTTCTTGTAAAGGTTAGGACGGCTTCCCAGGTGAAAGACCTCTCCTAAAGATGACTCAGTTTCGTTCCTTACCAAGTTCTGGCCACCATCCCCTGTGTTAACACGAACTCGTGCAAGGGTGTCATCTGTTGCAATGATCTCATGTACATGGAGGGAGGATGTCACTGCTGCACTGACGTATCACACGTTTTGTGAATGACAAACGAGAGAATACGGACTCTTTTGTTTTGACTCTCGAACGAGCAAAGGTGTCAAACAAGTTTCTCTGGGATACGAACGTTGCTCCTTGAGACCATACATTCTAAATCCTCTGCGCTGTTTTAAGTGCCAGAGGTATGGACATGGGGGAAACAACCTGCCGTTCTCCTCTTCCCGGTTGTGGTAAATGCACGGAAAAGGATCAAAAGGCAGAGGAATGCACATTAAGAACCGTCAAGTGCGTTAATCGTGAGGAAGAGCATCCCATCTCCTTATTAGAAATAACCGGGGAAATTACTAGAAAAAAAAGATAAACCATCGATTGTTAACGCATACAGTAGATGAAAATTTTACTAAAACCTAGACAGCACGGATTTAGAAAAACAAGAGGAGCTCAGACAGCTATCGCTACAATAACAGAGATACGAGCAATAGAAAAAATTATCAACAATCAGGTGAACATAGTATTACGAGACGTCTCCAAAGCATTTGATAAAGTACGGTTTATATAGGACTCAGATGTAAGATACTACAACTAGGACGAGCAAAACCGTAGGAAAAAGTACTCTGTGAGAATCTGGAAGACAGAGAAGCATAGTAGTTGTATAGGAAATCCTGTACAACTACAGTGTGGAGTCCCACAAGGTGGATGCCTCTCGCCAACATTATTTACAATATACACATCAGATATGCCTCCACTAACGTAGTATAGGAATATATTATGTAAAATGAATAAACTCCCAAACCTGATCGCATATCATCATAGACATAGCTCATACCATCGGCCAACATTTCTCCAATGTCAGCACTGTGGCCAAGTATTACCATCGCCATTTGCACCATAAGTCGTTGGCCGTAGAAGAGGCTACAACAGCACACGGTAATAAATCAGTATAGAGGAATTCATTCTTGCCGTGACGTCGTGTTAGTTCGCCTTCGGTTGAACACCACGTACCTGTAATCCTTTTGCGCTACCGCTCGCAGGATGAGCATGGGTCGCACGGTGATTTTACCCCGGGGACATCGGCACAAATCAGATCAGTATATCTAACTTCGCTTTCTCCCTTACAACGCCATCAGGTCTCTCTCTCTCTCTCTCTCTCTCTCTCTCTCTCTCTCTCTCTCTCTCTCTCTCTCTCTCTCACGCACACAGTGTGCAGAGCGCAACACAATCGTAACTACATCACATATTTTTTTTTTCGATGCCCCAAATACAATGTACATCCCGCAAAAACTATCGGAATTTTGTATCGACAAAGAAAAAAAAAATTGTCAGTTTTTTTTTGGATGAGTTCAACCCAGACGTAATTAATAAGGTGAGTTTACAACAGTATATTGTTGTTATTAGGACAACTGTTTGTCTCTTGAATTAGAATTCCTCCTTCTACCATTTAACTATATATATATAGTATGAACTATATATATATCATTTAGATTTAGTTTATAGCTCTCTCTCTAGTAATAGGACAAGTAGGTATTTTGAACAAGAGCGTCTAACCGTAAAAAAAGGGGTTGCAGGTCAAATGACCCTCCTCACAGGTCGCTGGTCGGTAAATGCAACAAACTAACCAACTAAAAAGTGTACGACCCACAGAGCTCATGCTAGCTTGGAATTTTTTTTTTTTTCTTTAGGGTTTTGCTACGTGACTTCTCAATGCGAGACTGAGGAACATTCCTTCAAGAAATGTGCTGGTGCATAGTGTGTGTGTGTGTGTGTGTGTGTTTATAGAATAACGGGAGGTACTTTCTTCTTCACTATAAATAACTTTGTATATCTCTCATACATACAGTTCACCAAGCCAAGCTCCGTCAGGAAGACTTGAAAATGAAGGAAAGGCAACCAACAATTTCTGCGTCGGGGAAAGATAGAAGAAAAAAAAAAAAAAAGGACGAGGAATAAACAGTCTTCGGAAAAAAAAAATGATGTGAACACTGCGCGTAACACTTTATGAGTGTCGAGCCTTGCTGGAAGGTAAGACTCCCGAACGGGGAAAACTGCAGGAACTCATAAACTTATACTGCCTTGTGAAAAGTTGGCCCCGGGGAGGAGAGAGAGAGAGAGAGAGAGAGAGAGAGAGAGAGAGAGAGAGAGAGAGAGAGAGAGAGATGGTCCTCCCCGTGTATGACCCGGATTAAATTTTTGAGCACGACGATGCGATGCTTGGGTATGTGTTGATGGCCTAGCATCTCACACCTCACCTGACCTGACCCCGGTCAAGTGTCACCTCATCCTCCACCCACGGGTGGTGAGGTGAGGGCGCCGAGGTTACTGAGGACACACAGTGAGCGGGCGGTCGTCTCTCCCCGCAGCATTACGTACCCCATCATCATCCTGCATCAGGGAATCGTATAATGAACATCTGTCAACTCATCAGGCCTGAGCAGCTTTTTCATCAGGTATTGCGATAATGAACTGACATGGACAGCCTCTTATCTGTTATCCCGTTAATGTACGTTATCTGAGCTGATTTCTATCATATGACAACACCGGTGTTGAGTTACAGTAGACTTATTACCATTGGAGGGTTATTACATTGATTATAAGTAAAGATCATAATTATCTTGTCAAGGACGTTAATTAACACGTCTCCTATGGCCATCAGTAATGTGAAATTTTACACTTTGTCATCCCAGATGAAGTAATTAACTTGCATCATTATGGTGAGTGTTACGAAAACGTGTAATATCTACACCGTAATCACCCAATGACTAAATGTAAACAAGAATCCTTTGACGGCAAGGACGCTTGATTAAGGTAAGCCAATCAGATGCCAGCTGCCTGTATTAGCTGAACTTAATCAGATGTGTGGATTGCGCTGATCACTAATATCTCCTGCTTGATGTCCAGTGTGAGGAAAAAAACTCCCGTTTACGAGAGTACTTTGTGTCTAATGAGGCAGCTCGAGTCACGGAGGGCCACACTCCTGGGGAATATGAGACCTGATGACCTCTCCAGAGTAGCTGAGAATTAGTAGCATATGTATGTTTACTGTCCCTACATGTATCGTATCATTTCTCATACTGGCAGTTCTGCCTTTGCTATGCTTTGGCACACATGTTACACCGAAAGCCTCCCTCCTCTCTACATTTAATGTGAAATTCCTGTTTCACTCCACTGTCGAGTGGTCTGTTTTGAAATGCACAGAATTATTATGAGAGAAACAGACATAGACTACATAACATTTGTATAAGCTTTTGGTGATTATCTGGACAAGCTTCTCAGATGATTACATGTACAACAAAGCTGTTGAGCTCTGTAAGACTCATGCTTACTTACGTTATGCATGTGGGCTTTGGGACATATTTTTGGATGAACTTGTTCCAAGTTGTTCTTTGAGGACGTTCAATGACCTGATACTATGTTTCCAGTTGGAGAGTCAGGTCTTAAGGCCCAAGGAGGGGTCGTACTTATTCCTCTTTCGTAATGACTCTTCCGTTTTTTGATATTATCATAATGCATAAATTCATGTGTGTTGTTCGTAAGGAAATTATTTTGCTTTGCAGTTTATGAACTAAGCGTTCCAGTACTTTCCGTGAATATATGTTTTTTCCGTAAATGTATGTTGTGCATGAGAGTGTGTTAAATGTTCCTGCTGTTCTGTTGTAATACATCTTTCCCACAGTGTTTCTCTCAGTGATATTTTCAGCTGGTGGTGATCACTCACCCACTGGCAGAACATTAGCATCGAATGGGAAAATCATCCGCTATCTTGACAGGGCGGTAACGTATCGAGAGAGCGACGTTTCTTGTATCCCCAGTCAGTTATAGGGTGGCCAACCGTACTGGAATATGTGTCGGTTGCCATTTTTGGCTGGGAAGAGGTTGGACCTTTGTTGAAGTCAGTCAAATGAGAGCCATTTATCGGGTGTACCGAGACCATTCTTTTGGTACTGGAAGTTGATGTTAAGAGATTTGTATCTCGGTTTGCCAAAGAATTGTTCTTTGCTGGAATCAGTGAATGACTTAAGAGTGTACGAGATGAAGTTTGAAGTGGAAGTAGAGGATTATCATTGGCGTGGCTTCATGAAAGCCTTGCAGAGATGTAAGAGAAACCCGGTTAACCCACACTCAGAGACGAGAGAAACATGGCCAAACTTGAGGGTGCACTTTGGAAGAAGCTTGAGTATTGCGTCGTCAGGGCGGCGGTGTCATCTTCTTCAGGTGTGAATTAAATCATTACACTTTCATAAGGATTTGTGTCGCCGGATTGTGGAAGTGGGCTGAACTCCCGTCCGTGTGGCTCGGGGGTCGAGCCAAAGAATGTAGCTACACCTGGAATGGAAAAATTAAGACTCAGGAACTTAAAAGTTTGCTCTTTGTGAAAGGCCTTCAGGTCTGCTTGAAATGATTTGGAGTTAAGCAAGAGAAAATTAGGGAGACTTTATCCCTGCAGCTTAACGCGAGCATTGAGACCCCATCCTTGAGTCATTGTGTTGTTGGTTTCGTGGTTTGAATCGTCACAGCGAAGATCAACGTCTGTACCTGGAGGAACTTAATGATATCCCTTTAAGAACACCAATGGATTGGTCTCTGATGTTTCATATTTCTTCTAGATTATGTGGATTACCCATTGTTTGCAGTAGCTTGAATAATACAATACAAGAAGCGGTACAAACAGTACCAGGCCATTGGGTTCTTTCGAGGCTGTTTGTGACACTGAAAGAGATTAGATTAAAGTGGTTATCTTAGAAAAGCAAACATAAAGAGAAATACCTGTACATTTTACACGTAAGTAAGGAGGCGCGAATAATAACGTGAGTGATGGAATTGAAGCCAAGCATTTGTTGTTTCATAGACGTCTATGTGGTGTTCCTTTCAGTTATTTTGATCGTTAAATGATTACATGTTCTTTACTGGATGGAAATATACTTTGCCTCAAAGTGAAATGTTTACTTACGAGTTTGTATCCATAACAGTGTGAATTCAGAATGATATATACACAACTAGCTTCATAGATCGAGAATATCAAAGCCTTTGATGATGCTGAATACATGTATCGGATAACATCTCAACCTTCTCTTGTTTAAGCTAAACAAGTGTACGTCGTCTAGACGGGTTTAATAGGATCTGTTTCTCAGTCCCGGATTCATCTTGGCTCCTCAACGCTGTAGTCTCCATTCTGGCCGTCTTTTTTTTTCAGCTAGTGTTACCAAACCTAAATACAATATTCAAGAGAGAGATGCACCAGTGATTTGTCCAGTGTGAAGATGTTTCTTAGACGTAAATTCAAATGACCTTCGTATAGATTTTAGAATTTTGTTAGCTTTTTTTTCTTTTATGCACTGCTTACCTAGCTAGCTTTAGGGCCTCAGAGATTAACACAGTTTTTTTTTTTTTTCCTCCTTCATCTTTTGCAGCTCAAGAGAATTCATAGTACATGTGTGTAAAACTTGGGACGCGTCGTTAATGAAGTTAATTTTTCCACCAGTGAGCATAGTCCAACAGTTTTTTTTTTTTTTTCTCTTGTGTTGAAGGCTCCACTCACGGATAAAAGTCCACATCAGGGCCGGGCCTTAATTGAAATATTAAGATTATGAAACGGGAAAAGAAAAGAGAAGGGAAAATATTTACGGATTTGGGGGGGGAGGGGGGGGGCAGTGAAAGACCTGTTTTTTGAAGTGTGTTAGGTTATAGTTATTGGGAAAATCATGTGTGTCAGTTTGAAATGGAGACTTTCAAATCATTATTGGTATATATATATATATATATATATATATATATATATATATATATATATATATATATATATATATATATATATATATATCTTTCCAGATGTTATGCTTTAGTGTCAGAGTCCAAATCACTTTCAATAATACTTTATTTATAGCAAGATTATGAGCCAACCGCTCTGCGATATTGCTGACTTCATCCGAGTATATAGCTGTGCGATTGTGAGCCCGACTGTCGTACGCAGTAAAGATGAAGTAACTTTACGTATGACCCACATCAAGTTTACATGCTCGTGTCTTCCTCCCGTGCCTGACCTGGGGTCGAGGTGCATTCTGGATTCTCAGATCTGATTAAGGCCGCGTCCCTCCGGCTTACTTATCCGGTAAAGTCCGGCTTGTCAGATACACTTGGTGAATATTTGTCAGGCCAGTGCTTGACTTTCTCCCGTGCGTTTGGTCGTAATATATATTTCTGATGCTATACTTTGACGGTGTTCTGCGAGATGTCTTTTTATTTTTTTTTTAAGTTCTACGTTGCAGAAGGAAGAAGGAGATCAAGCTGTGTATCGGATATAAGACGGAAACGGGATTGATCGTTACTCGAGAGACGCTTGTCAAAGATCGAGGAATGACGATATTAGATGGCATCATCTTGTGAGGGGAGTATGTGTCGATGAAGACTTTTAAAGCCAGAGGAAGCAAGACCAGGGAGAGGTCTGTTCATAGCATATCCTCTCACCCAGCTGGACTACTGCTGTGTGCTGGAATTACCATGTAGAATGTCGAGCAGGGGATATTTTTGAGTTTGTTTTTCTTTTTTTTTTTTGACACGCATAGGTTTTGTAAATGTGATTATAAAAGAAGATTTTGAAATTAAGAGTAATTTCCTTTTGTCATATCGCGTGAACTTTCAATTCTCCTGCTTCCCAGTGTTGGGCGTATTTCTTGCATCATGGGAAAGAAAACTCATTTGAAGTGAGTAGTTCTCCGACGAGACTACTCCCAGTGACGGCCTCGCCAAAGGTGACTTTTCACTCGCCGTGCAACCACCAGCAGGCTGAGTCCAGTAACACACACACACACACACACACACACACACACATATATATATATATATATATATATATATATATATATATATATATATATATATATATATATATATTGCGGCCCAAGGTCTACGGCATTTGTTCACACTATCTCTAATGGTTTGTTTACGAGATTTCTTCCTTCTTGAAAAAGCCCAAGTATGGTACAGTGACCTCATTTCATGACATGCCCTTTCTGTTAACCGGATTTACAGTTGTGTATATTGGGCATTCAGGGACGCTCCTAAATTTGCCGGTCTGAATGGCTGCCATTACCTCCAGCGTTTTCTTTGTAGTGAGGATTTATGTCAAGCTGCTCCGCCCCCCCTATCGCACCGCAATACCAACATCCATCCTCCACTTTCTTCCACTTGTTTAGTCTTAATATTAATGCTCCTTTCACAGATCCAGCCCACTGCCTAGCGAGGGTGGCTAGGGAGGAGAAAGGCTGGAGGGAGAAGAGGAGAGACGAGGAAACAGACGAGGTGGTACATAGGTTTTTCTTCTGATGCATGTAGACTGCAGGATTAGCATAGAGGAAATGGAGGTTGTGCTCTCCAGTGGTTAGGCCATAACTTTCTTTTTAAGGAGGCTGTGAATGGAGAGTTATTTGTATATACTATTAAGAGGTAAGTAGAGAAGGAAGGGGGATACTGAAGAGGCTTGTAGAGGTAGATCGGGGGCATGAGAGTGCGTGGTAAAGACAAAAAAAAAAAGGAAAAAAAAGCATCGTTTATGGTGAGGTTATCTGTTAGAGGGGTAGTAATAGAATACAAATGACTTATTCTGTTGAAATGGAGACAGGATAGTCGAGAAGGTGGGTGGATGGCCTAACTTTTAAAGGCTCAGGTCGACCGTAAGTTTAACTAGGCTATCATTCCCAGTGGATTTACTGTCTGGCCCAAGTGGTTACGTAAGAAAGTGCAGAACTGTCGTCCATAGGGTGATACTTGGAGTAAATGTTCAGTTGAGGATTACATGGTCTCATCCTTCTTCGGGTTGTTATTGTATCTATAAAATGTTGATGTAGGGCCAGAGCGAGGAGGGATAGAGGTGGTCGCTGGGAGTTAAATCATGGATGGTGGGTGAGGCGAGTGTTGGGGTTAAGGCTTGGGTGGTATATCATCATCCATACCTGGAAAATCGTAGAAGGTATAGTTCCTAACTTCCATTCGGAAATAACGTCCTACTGGCACGACGGACGTGAAAGACTTTATGAAATACTACCTCTGAAATCCAGAGGTGCGATATATGCAAAAAAGAGCGAACACCTTAAACATCTGGGGCTCAGTATTATATAACCAGCACTTTGTCAGTTATCATCAGAAACAGCATAAGATGCTCTGTAGAGAAGTTCAAGAGTGCATTGAACAAATTCCTACAAAGTGTACTAGACTAGCCAGGCTGTGGGTCTAAGGTCTGCGGCCTCCAACAGCTTGGTCGACCAACGACCCAGTCGAACATCCTTGGCACAGCCCTGGCTGTTGTGGATGAAGATACCCCGAAGACTGCACCGTGTATTCACCATGCTGGTGCAGTAAGGTGTCGTGGCCATCACCCAAGTTTTTAACGTGGGCGCGCGGGCCTGCTGGTAATACGAGCAGTTCATGCTCCAACACACCTTGATAGCCACGTTTATATCCTGTTTCTTGAACATCGTCTTCCCATTATGGTGTTTCCACACACACACACACACACACACACACACACACACACACACACACACACACACACACACCCTCACGCGCGGGTGGCAGTTTTGGGAGGGATTATCACGAGAATGTAATTATCATTTTATGAAAAAAAAAATAATGACCCTTCAGAGACTCGCTCTCATTAATGGCATATGTATATAAGGCTTTCCATTGTTGATGGTCTCTCCCTGTGCTCACCTCTCAACTCTGGCAGACATACACCAAGGATTTAGGTAGATGGATGTCTCTTGTAGGTAGACTGATGTCTGTTAATATATATTAATATGGTGTACTGTTGGAAGTCATCTTCGCATGTTTTGAGGGATGAATATTTCATTACTTGAATAATACATGTTTCTTTCAGGTACTCTAAATGTTTTACTCTTCATTTATGAAAATGTGGAACTCGTGTTTAGTCTTGAGCGTAATTCATGTGTGTTTATTATATAGATGTAGTTTGTCGTTTTTGCCATTACCGAACCCCATCTTCTGAGGTCTGTCTGTGTGTGTGGATGATGTTAATGCTTCATCATTCCTTTGAACGCATTCTCTTAATGCTGACGTTCTTTACCTTAAAGTGTTCTTTTCTTAATATTTCTTTTAGAGTAATGCTATGCAACGTAATGTTTTGTCCTGACGTGAGTGAAGGATGTGAAATCCTATCAACAGCTGGGTGATGGCTGTCACACGTCGCGCTGCCCGCATGCTTGGCAGAGATTACTCCTGTCAGTTGAGCCACACTTGGGATTCATCGGGTTAGTCTTTCGTGGGTGTTTTGCTTGTGTGATGACTTGTAAGACTATGCATAATCTGATATTGTTTCACTCTCTTCATAACTGGAAAGCTGCTCATATATATATGTATATGTATATATATATATATATATATATATATATATATATATATATATATATATATATATATATATATATATATACGATTTTGTGTAAATGAAAGTTGGGTTTCTGATGCCATTAAGTTCATGTAGCGTATGGGAATCGAAAACGGTTTTAACGGACATAAAACATTTCATAACACAACACCACCTCCGGGAATTAGATGAGTTTAGTAGGGAGATGTACTCACGTGCTCATTGACTTTTTTGTTTTGATTTGGTTCGCCCAGGTTGCTCCAGGGGTGTGGGCCTCACACCGCCGCCTGAGTTAATAAGAGGGAAACAAAGACCATGTACAGTACCAGGTTTATATTGGTGCGTGAGCGCAGATGGTGCTCTTGGAGGTCGAGTCACATGTGCGTAGGAAAGGGATATGGTTAGGGCGATAAGTAGAGGAGGAAGGCTGGGAAGTGTACACGTAATTACATGGGGAGGTATGGAGAGAGCCACCAGGAGGATGGTCCACTCGAGACAACGTAAGAGCTCATGAACGTGGAAATATACTAAATGTATCATTTTTTTTTCTTCTCTCTGTAAGATGACTTTGCCTCGTGCGCATCATTAATGGAACAGCCTCCTATATATGTTTTCTCAGGGAAGGTAACTATTTTGTGATAAATGTAGAAATGAGAGGGAGAGGAAGCAGGTAACATGCTAAATGTGTTTGGTGTCCTAAAGAAACAGTGCACGAGCCAGGCTGGCGATCGCTTACAAAGTAGGCAAAAGTTGCGCGGGAACTGTCGTAGGGCGAGGCTTCAGCCGGAGTAAAGGCCACCATTCTGACTGGCTAAGAATGACAAAGTGGCACTAGGTCTGGCCAAAGTTGTATCGTTACCGTAAAGTTCATCTTTGACGGAGAGGTGCAGTGCATCGCCCCAAGTTGAGTAGTATCATTAGGGTAGGCGGGACTGGCTGCCTCTGTCGTTGTTGTAGCATTACTTCAGGATAGCGCTGCCTCCTGCTGTCTGTCTTAGCAAGTGTTGTTTTACCTCATATACCTGACTCTTACGAGTCTGACTGAACACAGACCGTGCCATGAAACCCATCATGTTCAAGGGTCATATAACCTCCTGTACACTGGAGATTGTACTGCAGTCTGTTCTCTTAACGTGTAATGCGCATTAAGCTGTAGTGTATGTACTTGGTCTCGCCAGAAGGTATCAGCCCAGCCGTAGGTTTGTGTCGTAGAGTGTACGCTTGGCCCCAGGTGCTTGGCTGGGTGTGGTGGTCGTGTCTGCCTCTTATTACCGAGCTAGGCCGAGAGGTGGATACGTGGATCGCAGACACCGGGGAAGTTTTTTTTTTTTTTTTTGGCCGAGTGATGTTTACAGAGGACATTCCCTGTCGGCGATGGCTCATCAGGGTGTTGTACCTGTAGTCTCAGCCCTGGGGGGAGGGGGGGGGGGGTTTCCTCTGCCTGGCTAAACAAAAAAGAAAAAAAAAAACCCCACGTGATCCACTAAACTAGAGTGGCTCGCTTACTTTTCCTAATTTATGTTACGGTAGACACAGTCGTCACTATGGAAAGCCATGTCACAGTCGTCACTGTGGAAAGCCATTTCACAGTCGTCACTATGGAAAGCCATGTCACGGAAAGCCACGTCATAGTCGTCAATGTGGAAAAGCCATGTCACAGTCGTCGCTGTGGAAAGCCATTTCACAGTCGTCACTGTGGAAAGCCATTTCACAGTCGTCACTGTGGAAAGCCATGTCACAGTCGTCACTGTGGAAAGCCATGTCACACTCGTCACTGTGGAAAGCCATGTCACAGTCGTCACTGTGGAAAGCCATTTCACAGTCGTCACTATGGAAAGCCATGTCACAGTCGTCATTGTGGAAAGCCATGTCACAGTCGTCACTATGGAAAGCCATGTCACAGTCGTCACTGTGGAAAGCCATTTCACAGTCGTCACTGTGGAAAGCCATTTCACAGTCGTCACTATGGAAAGCCATGTCACAGTCGTCATTGTGGAAAGCCATGTCACACTCGTCACTGTGGAAAGCCATTTCACAGTCGTCACTATGGAAAGCCATGTCACACTCGTCACTGTGGAAAGCCATGTCACAGTCGTCATTGTGGAAAGCCATGTCACAGTCGTCACTATGGAAAGCCATGTCATAGTCGTCGCTGTGGAAAGCCATGTCACAGTCGTCACTGTGGAAAGCCATTTCACAGTCGTCACTATGGAAAGCCATGTCACAGTCGTCACTGTGGAAAGCCATGTCACAGTCGTCACTATGGAAAGCCATGTCACAGTCGTCATTGTGGAAAGCCATGTCACAGTCGTCACTATGGAAAGCCATGTCACACTCGTCACTGTGGAAAGCCATTTCACAGTCGTCACTATGGAAAGCCATGTCACAGTCGTCACTGTGGAAAGCCATGTCACACTCGTCACTGTGGAAAGCCATTTCACAGTCGTCACTGTGGAAAGCCATGTCACACTCGTCACTGTGGAAAGCCATGTCACAGTCGTCACTATGGAAAGCCATGTCACACTCGTCACTGTGGAAAGCCATGTCACACTCGTCACTGTGGAAAGCCATGTGATAGTCGTCACTGTGGAAAGCCATGTCATAGTCGTCGCTGTGGAAAGCCATGTCACACTCGTCACTGTGGAAAGCCATGTCACAGTCGTCACTATGGAAAGCCATGTCACACTCGTCACTGTGGAAAGCCATGTCACAGTCGTCACTATGGAAAGCCATGTCACAGTCGTCACTATGGAAAGCCATGTCACAGTCGTCACTATGGAAAGCCATGTCACAGTCGTCACTATGGAAAGCCATGTCACAGTCGTCACTGTGGAAAGCCATTTCACAGTCGTCACTGTGGAAAGCCATTTCACAGTCGTCACTATGGAAAGCCATGTCACGGAAAGCCACGTCATAGTCGTCAATGTGGAAAAGCCATGTCACAGTCGTCATTGTGGAAAGCCATGTCACACTCGTCACTGTGGAAAGCCATGTCACAGTCGTCACTATGGAAAGCCATGTCACACTCGTCACTGTGGAAAGCCATGTCACACTCGTCACTGTGGAAAGCCATTTCACAGTCGTCACTATGGAAAGCCATGTCACACTCGTCACTGTGGAAAGCCATTTCACAGTCGTCACTGTGGAAAGCCATGTCATAGTCGTCGCTGTGGAAAGCCATTTCACAGTCGTCACTGTGGAAAGCCATGTCACAGTCGTCACTGTGGAAAGCCATGTCACAGTCGTCATTGTGGAAAGCCATGTCACAGTCGTCACTATGGAAAGCCATGTCACAGTCGTCACTGTGAAAAGCCATGTCACAGTCGTCACTGTGGAAAGCCATTTCACAGTCGTCACTATGGAAAGCCATGTCACAGTCGTCACTATGGAAAGCCATGTCATAGTCGTCGCTGTGGAAAGCCATGTCATAGTCGTCGCTGTGGAAAGCCATGTCACAGTCGTCACTGTGGAAAGCCATTTCACAGTCGTCACTATGGAAAGCCATGTCACACTCGTCACTGTGGAAAGCCATTTCACAGTCGTCACTATGGAAAGCCATGTCACACTCGTCACTGTGGAAAGCCATTTCACAGTCGTCACTATGGAAAGCCATGTCACACTCGTCACTGTGGAAAGCCATGTCACAGTCGTCACTATGGAAAGCCATGTCACAGTCGTCACTGTGGAAAGCCATGTCATAGTCGTCGCTGTGGAAAGCCATGTCACACTCGTCACTGTGGAAAGCCATGTCATAGTCGTCGCTGTGGAAAGCCATGTCACAGTCGTCACTGTGGAAAGCCATTTCACAGTCGTCACTATGGAAAGCCATGTCACACTCGTCACTGTGGAAAGCCATGTCACACTCGTCACTGTGGAAAGCCATTTCACAGTCGTCACTATGGAAAGCCATGTCACACTCGTCACTGTGGAAAGCCATGTCACAGTCGTCACTATGGAAAGCCATGTCACAGTCGTCATTGTGGAAAGCCATGTCACAGTCGTCACTGTGGAAAGCCATGTCACAGTCGTCACTATGGAAAGCCATGTCACAGTCGTCACTGTGGAAAGCCATTTCACAGTCGTCACTATGGAAAGCCATGTCATAGTCGTCGCTGTGGAAAGCCATGTCACAGTCGTCACTGTGGAAAGCCATTTCACAGTCGTCACTATGGAAAGCCATGTCACAGTCGTCACTGTGGAAAGCCATGTCACACTCGTCACTGTGGAAAGCCATTTCACAGTCGTCACTGTGGAAAGCCATTTCACAGTCGTCACTGTGGAAAGCCATTTCACAGTCGTCACTATGGAAAGCCATGTCACACTCGTCACTGTGGAAAGCCATGTCACAGTCGTCACTATGGAAAGCCATGTCATAGTCGTCGCTGTGGAAAGCCATGTCATAGTCGTCGCTGTGGAAAGCCATGTCACAGTCGTCACTATGGAAAGCCATGTCACACTCGTCACTGTGGAAAGCCATGTCACACTCGTCACTGTGGAAAGCCATGTCACACTCGTCACTGTGGAAAGCCATGTCACAGTCGTCACTATGGAAAGCCATGTCACAGTCGTCACTATGGAAAGCCATGTCACAGTCGTCACTATGGAAAGCCATGTCACACTCGTCACTGTGGAAAGCCATTTCACAGTCGTCACTGTGGAAAGCCATTTCACAGTCGTCACTGTGGAAAGCCATTTCACAGTCGTCACTGTGGAAAGCCATTTCACAGTCGTCACTATGGAAAGCCATGTCACAGTCGTCACTGTGGAAAGCCATGTCACAGTCGTCACTATGGAAAGCCATGTCACAGTCGTCACTGTGGAAAGCCATGTCACACTCGTCACTGTGGAAAGCCATGTCACAGTCGTCACTGTGGAAAGCCATGTCATAGTCGTCGCTGTGGAAAGCCATGTCATAGTCGTCGCTGTGGAAAGCCATGTCACAGTCGTCACTGTGGAAAGCCATTTCACAGTCGTCACTGTGGAAAGCCATTTCACAGTCGTCACTATGGAAAGCCATGTCACACTCGTCACTGTGGAAAGCCATGTCACAGTCGTCACTGTGGAAAGCCATTTCACAGTCGTCACTGTGGAAAGCCATGTCACACTCGTCACTGTGGAAAGCCATGTCACAGTCGTCGCTGTGGAAAGCCATGTCACAGTCGTCACTATGGAAAGCCATGTCACAGTCGTCACTATGGAAAGCCATGTCACACTCGTCACTGTGGAAAGCCATTTCACAGTCGTCACTGTGGAAAGCCATTTCACAGTCGTCACTGTGGAAAGCCATTTCACAGTCGTCACTATGGAAAGCCATGTCACACTCGTCACTGTGGAAAGCCATTTCACAGTCGTCACTATGGAAAGCCATGTCACAGTCGTCACTGTGGAAAGCCATGTCACAGTCGTCACTGTGGAAAGCCATGTCACACTCGTCACTGTGGAAAGCCATGTCATAGTCGTCGCTGTGGAAAGCCATTTCACAGTCGTCACTATGGAAAGCCATGTCACAGTCGTCACTATGGAAAGCCATGTCACACTCGTCACTGTGGAAAGCCATGTCACAGTCGTCACTGTGGAAAGCCATTTCACAGTCGTCACTGTGGAAAGCCATGTCACACTCGTCACTGTGGAAAGCCATGTCACAGTCGTCGCTGTGGAAAGCCATGTCACAGTCGTCACTATGGAAAGCCATGTCACAGTCGTCACTATGGAAAGCCATGTCACACTCGTCACTGTGGAAAGCCATTTCACAGTCGTCACTGTGGAAAGCCATTTCACAGTCGTCACTGTGGAAAGCCATTTCACAGTCGTCACTATGGAAAGCCATGTCACACTCGTCACTGTGGAAAGCCATTTCACAGTCGTCACTATGGAAAGCCATGTCACACTCGTCACTGTGGAAAGCCATGTCACAGTCGTCACTGTGGAAAGCCATGTCACAGTCGTCACTGTGGAAAGCCATGTCATAGTCGTCGCTGTGGAAAGCCATTTCACAGTCGTCACTATGGAAAGCCATGTCACACTCGTCACTGTGGAAAGCCATGTCACAGTCGTCACTATGGAAAGCCATGTCACAGTCGTCACTATGGAAAGCCATGTCACACTCGTCACTGTGGAAAGCCATGTCACAGTCGTCACTATGGAAAGCCATGTCATAGTCGTCGCTGTGGAAAGCCATTTCACAGTCGTCACTATGGAAAGCCATGTCACAGTCGTCATTGTGGAAAGCCATGTCATAGTCGTCGCTGTGGAAAGCCATGTCATAGTCGTCGCTGTGGAAAGCCATTTCACAGTCGTCACTGTGGAAAGCCATTTCACAGTCGTCACTGTGGAAAGCCATTTCACAGTCGTCACTGTGGAAATCCATTTCTCAGTTTTCACTGTGGAAGGCCATGTCACAGTCGTCACTATGGAAAGCCATGTCACAGTCGTCGCTGTGGAAAGCCATGTCACAGTCGTCATTGTGGAAAGCCATGTCATAGTCGTCACTGTGAAAGCCATTTCACAGTCGTCACTGTGGAAAGCCATGTCATAGTCGTCGCTGTGGAAAGCCATGTCTCAGTCGTCACTGTGAAAAGCCATGTCACACTCGTCACTGTGGAAAGCCATGTCACGGAAAGCCACGTCATAGTCGTCACTGTGGAAAGCCATGTCACACTCGTCACTGTGGAAAGCCATTTCACACTCGTCACTGTGGAAAGCCATGTCACAGTCGTCACTGTGGAAAGCCATTTCACAGTCGTCACTAGAAAAGTCCTGTTCAGTTTTCACCATAGATGCCCCCATTCACAGGAGCCACTAGAGAAAAGCCTTTTGACATCGCCGTAGGAAGTCATGTTGTACATCACCACAGCCAGCAGAGGACACCACACATAAGGTAATTTAATGTTATTGCCAACATTAAGAGGACGATAAAGCCTGAGATGTGATATAAGTTGGTGGGAAATGCCTTGGTCAGTCCGCTGCTAATGTGGGAGAGCGCTACCAGCAGGAAGGGTAAGTTTCATTGCAAGAGAGAAAATCTCCTCAAAATATAAGAAGATACTTGGAACATAATACATTGTTGAATCTCAAAATATAAGAAGATGCTTGGAACTTAATGCATTGTTAAATCTCAAATTATAAGAAAATACTTGGAACATATTGCATTGTTAAATCTCAAAATATAAGAAAATACTTAGAACATAATGATTGTTAAATCTCAAAATATAAGGAAATGCTTGGAACATAATACATTGTTAAATCTCAGAATATTAGAAAATAGAACATAATACATTATTAAATCTCAAAATATAAGAAAATGCTTAGAACATAATACATTGTTAAGTTATTCGTCGAGCGATATGCTGGAGCAGACGCATGTTCTGCCATCTTCATCCCCCTAAGCACGACAGCGCGACCCTTCAGCACGACGCTCCGACACCTTCCCTGGCTGTGATGGCCTGGTCGTCGACCTGACCTTTAAGGGTCACGTTGGAGGTCACTCCATCATACCCAAGGGTTCGTCCCAACATGCTTGGGGGGGCGGTGAAGGTAAATGTTAGCACAGTATAATGAGATTAGGAGCAAGAGACCACTCAGCACAGCTGGTCAGGTGCACAGATCGCTCACCTGTCTCATCACTTGGGCTAGACTTTGCCGCGGCTAGACCCTCCCCCGAACTGGGCTGTAGTCATGTTGCTCACGGGCGGGACTACGAACTCTTCGTGTATATGATCTTGTAGGTCAGCAGATGCTTGGTTCGCCCCGATCCGTGCAAGCACGTTCAGAAGGAAGATGCCTTTGAAACTTAGAGAATTTACGCATGTTGGCTCACGTTTGGCGAGGATGTCAAATGATTTGGGTAATGACAGGGTTATTTGTGATGACTGATGGAAAGAGAACTTTCGGTTGATAGTCTGCCAATGTTTTCGTCACATTCGGTTGGGGTTGGGGGGTGTAAAGTAATTCTGCTGTACTGCAGCCTCCCAGCCACTTTTCTTTATAGGTTCGGTGGTTAAGGGTTTACTGCTGCTCCACTGGGAATGGCATGTAAACATTACTGTTGTCATAAAACCCGGATGTTTTCTCGTTGTAATATTTTTTCCCGTGCTGTACGAATGAGGCAAACTGTGAATATATTAAGACAGCACGGTGTGGCCGTTGTTGATATCCGTGTTTCTGTCTGTCCAATCGGCACACACCTACGCCTTAATCCTTTGAGGACGACAGTATATGACGATGTATGACCCTTGGATGTAATGATGGCCTGGCGTTTGACAAGACGTTTAAAGGATCAGGTCGTAAGCCAGGCCAACATACATCGGGGTCGTGGCGTCGTGTTCAAGGAGGAGTTAAAAGTACCTCAGCGAATAATGGCATTCATATTCACGACCGTTCTAAGATGCCACAGGTGACGTGGGGTGCACCGAGCAGTGACTCTCTTGGTGATGGTGGAGCGAGAGTCATTCTCAGGCTGAGAGCCACGCACTGGTAGGGCGACAGGTCTGCTGTGTTGTCCTTTTGCGCCACCGATCGCAGGATGAGCGTGGGGTGCACGGTACAAATTTACCGGGGGACACTGGCACAAATCACATCATCTTCTAGAGCTGTCATGATAAATTACCCTCTCATATCTTTACAGTTATCATTACTCTGTGTTAAAAACTTCTAGTTTTGTACATTCTTATTTGGATATTAGAAAGGAATGATAATGCCGGCATTTTATGATACATGTTACGTAAAATTTTTGAGTATGATTTTTAGTGGATTGAGAGCAGTAAAGTCGATGACGAGGCTGGAGTTAGCAGACATTATGGATCTCGTAATGCTCTGTAACCTGCCTTTATTGTTTGTTCATAGGCCATCAGTAGAGACGCGGGGCTCTCGGCAGCGAATAGCACCAGTTTGATGGATCGTCATTCTTGGGATATCTACCACGGGTGTGAAGGCTGGAGTTTTACCATCCCTCCTCCCATTCCTTGCCTCTCCCTCACCTCCCTGTTATTAATATCACATCAACAGCCTGTGTATATGTATTGTAAATTTGCAGTTTACACTATGTATGTAAATGTAAACAAAAGCAGTTGGTAGTAAACATGGATGTGGGGGAAAATACAGTCAGAAAGCTTCCTTTATTTTTCACCTGTCTCAGTCATCCTTTGTCTTTCCATCTGTCGCTCACTTGCCCCGCAGCCGTGTTCTCCCAGCCCATCTCTTCCCCGCCTTACGTAACCCCGCCAACCTACTCATATTTCACGTGTTTTACCCAACCACCACCGCCGTACCCATCTCTTCCCAGAATGACTTCACTGGGACAGCGTGGAAGTGAGGCAGTGCGTCTCCTCTGATCCCAGGCACAGAATGTAAAAGTCATATCATCAGGGTATACATTCTGCATGTTAATATCATCAGGGTATACATTCTCCAAGTTATGGAATGCAGTTGATGAGATTCTTAAAATTTATATGGTTTTAATCTCGTCATATCAATGTTAGTAGTTTTCTTGTATGCAGTATGCGCTGGTCTTTGTGACAAATACACTGTTATCGTGCAAAAACCTGGGTCCTGTGTGTGAGCGGAAAATGCGACTGATTGCAATTTTTATGGGCGAAATGTCATGGAATCTCCGGCGATAGGGATCACTTTACCTGTTTGTTGTTTTTCTGAGCCGTGTATTTCCATATATTCTAAACCATCCTTTTTGTTCCCTATCCAGTACTTCGTTCCCCGCTGATCCTACATTAGATTTTCCCTCCTCCCCATCTCTACCTACCTATTCATCTCCTCCGTCCGTGCTGTATTCCCCTCTCACCTAGCCAACCTATCTCTGCCTACTCAGCCTTACAGTCTCAGTTCATTCCATCGCTTCCCTATCTGTGCAGCCCACCGGTTTCAACCCCATCCTTATCGCTCTGTCCACCCTCCTGTCACCTACCAGTCCTTTCCTCCCAAGGTATTCTCCATCCCGATCCAGACCTCCCAGAGCTCTTACGTCGCCGTGCCTCCATACAGGCCCGTCCCTCACTTCTTAGGCCAGCCCTTCCGAGCCCCTCCCTCACCGGTTCTCACACGGTCACCTCTCCCGTGGCGGGCCTGCAGGAGAGGCTGGGCTCGGCTGGAGAGGCGGGAAGGGAAGGCACAAAGCGACGTCATTGATCTCATGTGACGCGCTAAGTGGGGGATCCAGACCCCTTCAGCCGCTTGGCTGCGAGGCCCTTGTGCCAGTCCATGCCTGCTGGGGCTGGCCCTGGCTCTCCTGCATGCCGTGTCTCCCTCCCCGGCGCTCTTGTGTTGGCCATTTGCTGCTTGTTTTCCCGAGGGCAGGACTGCATGTCATGTATTCAGCCTCATTAACACGACGGTATCGCCCTTGCATGTTGATGAACAGGCCTGACCTTCTGGTCTGGTCAGAGGCCTGGCCGTCTTAAACCCAGGGAGGGGGACCTTCCTGCTGCAGGGGTTTCAACAATCGTCAGTAATATTTCATAGTTAATGACGCGTCCGTTGTACCGGTACCTGTGACTTGTGATTTGTTGATATGCGTTGCTTGTTTCTGCCATAGATCACGCACCGCATGGTTTCCCCGGGTCTTTCTCTCCTGTGACTGGAAGAGTTTGTATTCTGTACTTCACTCGTTGTAGGAATTAATATATTTTCAGAGATTTTTGCCATTGATGACGCTGTTGTGTGTCGTCACCTTTCTTCTGGTAGAATGGGTGAAATATTTGATTTCAGTTGTCGTTAGCGTATATAGAGTACTTATTGTATTTCACTTTTGTACGTGCTCCAGTAATTGTCAGTATTGTCACTGGTTGTGGGGTTTATTTGTCATGATTAACACCTGAATATGGTGTATTTATTGCCGTGATTGTCTTGTGAATGCATCATTATATTTGACATGATTTGGCCTATTGTATTCTTGTTTTATGTCCTCAGTTTTCACTGATTTAACAGGATATATTGTCAGTCGCACAGTAGTGGTCATTTTTTTTTTTCAGCTTCATGCCTGGGATCACGGGGATCCCGTAAGGACCAGCGGGTTTGTTTGCTGAGCGATGTGTGTAGTGGTCGACCCAAGTGGTGTGTGTGAGGAGGTGGGTGGGTCGGGTTTCCTCCACGAGGCAAAATCAAAGTATTTTACCCGAGATTACAACTTCGATCATACTGTTAGTCTTGGAATTAACCACGGGGGACACGTGCCAAGCCCTTGAGCCTTGTTGGGGCCTCTGGGATCTCTGGGTCGGCGGTGGGGCGAGCCGTGATAAATCCCCCGAGAAGCCTTGTGAGGGAGTTGGAGAATCGAAACCCCCTGTGGGAGTTTGTGTGCGGACGGCGAGGATAAGTAATGGGTGAGTATTTTCCGTACTATTGGCGTTATTGGGCGCGGATATTGGGAAGGTATTTTCATAGATTTGTGTGTAGTCCCGCGGAAGGTGCGGGTGTGATGGTGCCGCCGGCTGGTGGTTGGCTGTCGATAATTGTCGGGTGGCCGAGGACCTTGCGAGGGAAGGGGGTGGGGATCCTGTAGAAGGTATTGCATATCTTCTATATATTCATAGTTATGGTTCTCGAGAGGTTGTGTTGGGGGATCCAAACCCGCGTCCCGGAGCGGAGGAGGAGGAGGAGGAGGAGGAAGGAGTACGTCACCCCAAAGCCAGACCTTGTCGTAGTGGTCCACTGGGTGTTACTAATTGGCTACAGTGTGTAGCTCAGGTCTCCGCCGCTGGATGGTGTGGGGTGATATGTCCTGTGCTGTCTGGGAGAAGCTGATCCCACGTACTCCCCTTTGAGCCACTGGAGGTCGACGGTGCGGCCCTTGGGCACGACAATACGACCCTTGGGTATGATGGCCTGGTGTTTTAAACGTGTCTCTCTGGGGGTTGAGTCAGAGGTGACCGACCATGATGCCGACGAGTCGTACCATCGTTGCTGAAGACGTTGATATTGTTCGTCTTCAGTATTGTCTTGAGGGCGGACGAGAGAGAAGAGGCTGCTCTGATTTCCCACGTCATGAAAAACGCGCGGAGGGCGAGACAAAAAAGAACACTTGTCAAAGACGACGCTGACATGTTAATTTTGCACCTGAATTTCTTTATAAAACTTTTCAAGATGTTTCGGTGATTTTGAGAGCGTCACAAAACATAAAATAGTTCATGTTATTGTTCTGGTGTTGAGAATAGCATTTTTTCCTCGTTTTTTCCAGTGGATTTTTTTGTATAGCTTTATAAAGCTTCCAATGTCATTATTATTATTATTATTATTATTATTATTATTGTTATTATTATTATTATTATTTAACATCGTCAAGTTACAGTTTATTTTTAGAAAGCTCCCCTCCTAAACTTCGCTTCAGCTGTTGAATATTAATGCAGTGCCTTTATTCTAGAGTGAAGATAGGAATACATTATTCACGGGTTATATATATCTGGTTGATCTGAGCCACCGCGAAGGGTGGCACCAGCTGGAGAAGTCACGGTAAAATACCTTTCTATATATTTTACCGGAGACCCAGTAGGGGGACGTGGGCTGGAGAGAGTTATGCCGCACCGTTTGTCTCCCCCGTATCTGAAGGCACATTGACCATATTCTTCTGTATTATCATATTTCACCCTCCAGATGTGGGCCGTTGGGGCCTGAATTGAGGAGGCGCAGGGTGAGAGGTAGGTCTTTTAAGACAGAGTGGTAGAAGTCTTCCGAAAGCATCGGGAGGTAAGGTGAGGTTCAAGACCCAGCTGTTGGGGTTAGAAGATCTCCAAAATCGTCGTAAGGCAGAGAGGTGTTTCAAGAAGAGGAGAAGGGTGTGAATTACGTTGTCTTTTAGTTCATATCCTGTGCAGTCGTGTTATGTCAGTATTTACGCAGCCCCTTTCACCATAGTCATAGTCATATAGTATTCATTATGCCCCATCAGCATAGCCATGGTCATATAGTATTCATTATGCCCCCATCAGCATAACCATGGTCATATGATATTTCCTATGGTCCTTTCAGCATAGCCTTGGTCATACAGTATTTTCTGTCCCCCCGTCAGCAGTCCAGGTCGTATAGGATTCGTTATGCCCCCATCAGCATAGTCATGGCCATATGGTATTTGATATGTGCCCCGTCAGCATAGCCAGAGGCATATAGTTTCCAGTATGATCCCGTCAGCAAAGCCATGGTCATATGATATTCAATCTGCCTTTATCAGCATGACCGAGGGCATTTACTATTCATTATGCCTGGGCTCATGTAAAGCCGGGTGGCTTATGAGCTTGTGTCCGTGTGTGTGTGGTTTGGGATATGCAGGCTGTGTTGTCTGGCGTAGGTCTGTTAACCCTGGTCTGTTTTAATATATCCCGAGTTCGTTCCTCGGCCGCTTTTCTTGGCATAGTCATGAATTTTGACGAGGGAGGGGGATGCATATGAATGAGCCCCGCGCAGGCCACAGTTTGGTAGAGCAGCCGCCATCTGTGTGGGTCAACGCTTCACCGACTTGGCTGTTTTGCGTCCCTGCCTGGCGGAGGCGGCGTCCACGTTCCGTGGTGTCTGGTTTACTAATGATTTCATTGCTTGTGTGTGTGTGTGTCGTCTTGCCTCTTGGTCGGCGACACGCGGCTCTCAGCCTGCCTGGGGTCAAGACAGGATGGGGCTGTATTCATCATTGATCCCTTCGAACACGACGGCTCGACTCTTAGGTACGATGGTCTGGCCTTTGACCTGAGGCCTCAGAGGTCACAGCATCATACCCAAGGATCGTACCGTCATTCCCGGAGGGTTATTTTAGTTGGTACCACTCCATGGCTCGTGGGGAACTGCGTTGTGTATGCCAGCTTGAGACAGAGTTACACATTGTATATTTTCTCAGCTTGATCCAGAGATGTAGTGTGACTTTCTGTTATCTCAGCGTGGTCCAGGGCTTCTCTGTGTCTTTTTATTATCTCAGCTTGATTAAGAGCTTGAGTGGTACAGTGTATTATACCAGCCTCAGCATGATTTAACAGTGTTATTATATATCATGTAAGCTTGAACCAAAGCTGTACTGGGATTATATTATGCCAACTTGAGCCTAGAACAAAAGAATAATTGTATATTCCATCATGCATTGCGGCGCTTTACTAAGGACTCCTTCACAAGTCACTTGGAGCGATATTACAGATCCTCAGGCAGGAAAGAGACCATTTTCCAACGTGAATCTTCACCGGTATATTCAAGATTTTCAGTGAGAGGGGGAAGACCCTGCAGGCAGTTAGCGCAGTTGTCTTCGTGCCATCGTCATAACACGTACTCACACTGTTACAAGGGCAAGTCTTGCCGTCGGTGTACCATGGACCTGACGATGGTTTCGATGGTCTTCTACCCCCTACAGCTCGGCGTGGGACCTTCCCATACCCAGTGTATGTATATCTTAGGTTGATTTCGGAGGTCTGTTACCCCCCACCGCTTGGTCTTAGACTGTACCTTATCTTACGTATACCTTATGATGGTTTTACGTGTTTTTAACCATCCATCTGTAGTGTTGTTCCTCTGTATCAGTCAGGCTGTTGGAGACCGCGGCCTCACAGGCCCACCTACGTCTCGGCTGATCTGGTGTGGATACCGATTTATGCCCAGTTTGATTTCCTCAGCCGAATATCTGCTGGGGAAACGAATGTGCCTGATAGATTCCAGTAGAATGGGAGACTCATGCCTGTCTGGGTGTATTTCCCCAGAACTACTCATGGTAGTATCACTGTTACTCCATTTTCTTTCCTCACTTCGTGTAATGACTGAACAGGGTTAAGTTTACGTGGTAGATTGGAATGTGCATAAAAGTTGGTCGAAGCCTCTGGTAAGACGTGGCCATCTTGTGTCCTTGCCTACAAGGAGGTTAGAACTTACAACACGAAATGTGAAATGTTCTAAGAATTCCTTTGCCTGCATTTTAAGATATGAGGGAGGGATTCATCAACCACATGACGCTGGTGTCTTGGTCATGACTGACCCCCACGGAGCTCACACAAAGTGTGGTCGCATCAGTCTCCTGCATTGGTAGTGTTAAAGTAGTAGAGATTGTGCCGGGTTCTCACTGCACGGGTTGGATATTGATGTACCCTCCCTCTCTCCCATCAGCGTAGGCACGTGTCCATCATATCAAGGCGTGTGGTTCATGGCCACCAGCTGTTCGGGGAATGACAAGGTCTTCCCAATGGAAACTATTCCGCCTGCTAATCCCGTCAACATGAAATTGGATTTGATGACGTGTGATCTCGAGGACCTACAGACCGACACACAAATTAGTTAGCTTCTCTCCCCTCCTTCCCTGAGGTCGATAGCAATCGATGATGATGTCCAGTCACCACATTTTTGTTGTGAAATTCATGCCGGGAATCTACATGTGACTGAAACGTAATCAGGTGAAAAATCATGACTTTTTTCTCTGTATTTTGGAAGTCATTGTACTTCATCCATGCATAAGTAACCGAAATTATATTATATGCGTATTATTGAAGTTGCATCTAGATATGAATTTATTTGCGGAAAACTTGGTCAGAGGGACGTATGCTATGGAGTGTAAATAATGGTTATTGTCAGTGCAGAAAAGACAGGAAAATGATACTATACTTCACAGCCCCTGGACCGTTGAAGGGGGGAAAAAATCGAGTGAACTTGAGGCGCCGCCAGAGCTTATTGTCTCTCTGTTGAGCGGCTGGACACGTTGCTCCCTGGGGAAGACAAGAGAAAAGACGCGTGAGCTGTGGATCACCACGGCAGCACGTCGCCCCTGTCTACGTGGCTTCTACTTAATGCTTCCTCCTGCTGGGGTTGTGGATTACTACGACAGCCAGCACGACGACCCTGGCTATGTCGCTTCCTCCATGTTCTCTCCTGCTGGGGTTGTGGATTACCACGACAGGCAGCACGGCTCCCTGGGTTATTGGTCCCACTTACTGTTGTGGATCACCTCGACAGACTGCATGGCGGCGCCCACTTGCCTCCTCCTGCAGGGGAAGACGTCTTCGTATGGCGCGGCGCCCTTGCTCTGAGTAGATCAGGAAAAGTAAGGTCTGTCTGTTGGGCTATGAGATGGTTTGCACGGTTTTGAGATCGTTTAGGGTTGTGAAGTTGTTTGGAGGGTAGTGAGTATTTCTTGGATTGTGAGACTGAAAGATCTGCCAAAAGTTTGGTAAGGACAGGCATGTTCTCTTTCTATTTGCTTGTAAATGATTTTCATACTTACGTGTGACAGGATGAATTGCACCGAACTTAACGTTTGACAGGATGAATTGCACCGAACTTAACGTGTGACTTGATGAATTGCGCCGAACTTAAATGTGACAGGATGAATTGCACCGAACTTAACGTGTGACTGGATGATTTGCACCGAATGAAAGGTGCGCTGCGGGTAAGATGGAATAAATACCTATGTCAATACAAGATAAAATACTTATGATGCTGTAAAACGCAGAAAATATTGTGGATTTTTTTTTTACTGTTAGATAGATACGATATCTTCTGCGTTCTGCATGGGTGATGTGCAGCGAGTGCCGTTGGTCATGGGTTTCTTACGAATATCTCGTCCATCATTCGGTAATTGATTTCGTTGGTGGTATTCATGGCGGAGTGCCTGTCGCTGGATGTCCGTCCTCTCGGCTGCATCGGCCAAAGCAACTCCCACATTTATCCATATTTTCCATCCCCTCTCTCGCTCGTCCTCCTACTCGACCCCCTCACTATTGCACTATTTGCATGATAGTCTATTTAAAGGGACGAAAAATCAAGTGTAATTAAAGGGATGAAAAATCCAGTATCTAAATAACCCCCCCCCAAAAAAAAAAAAAAAAAATGAAATCCCTTGGGTGATTGGATGAACCACCAACTGCTGGGATGTTTTGGCTCAAGTTGTGAAGGGTGTGGGAGATGGGTGGCGGCCAGACGTGGAGCGCCGGAGACACGACGTCGGGTGCGATGGAGAGTTGGAGGACGCCGTCGCCGCACGGTAGACGCGAGCCTTTGAGAAGGACGGTGCGAACCTTGCCCACGACGGCACGATCCTTGGGTAGGATGGCCTGGCCTCTGACATGATTCCTGGAGAACCAGGTAGAAGGATCATGCTTCTGTGCTTCTTAGCTTCAAGGTACGTGGGAAACATTTTTCTCATGTACTTTTCACCATACAGTTGTCGTCAGTTCGACAAGATAACCTGCAAGTGTTGTTTGCGTCGTGGGTGAAAAGTCGCCTTCGAAAAGGTTTGTTTACGTCAGCAGTCGACGAAAAGAAGTATACAGTGTCTTCGAGGAATTTTTCGCTCCAAAGGAGTCCCATTATTACCCTGCTCCTGCCCGAGTGCAACCACGATATACAAAGGAATATATGTACATGTAAAGCGTGTTGATATGACTTCTTGCTTAAGAATATTTCTGATCCGTAACTAAAGCCACCTCCAGCAACCTTGTTGTAGCAGTCGTCGATGGAACGACCTTTTCCCTTTTGTCAAAGGTGGTGTCCCTCAAGATTCTCTCCTGTCGCCCACTCTCTTCTCTTCTTAAATGATTTTCTCTTTTCATCCCGTAACCCTGTACTCTTTATGTTCATGATTTCCCCCGACATACCTCTGTTATTTTTCCTCCTCGCCTCGTAGCTGCTCGTTCTACATGTCTCTTCAATAGAACCAATGCAGTGTCTCGGAATGAGGGAGCAGTAATCTGGTTAGATTCAGTAGGGCTAAAGTGCACTTCAGATAAGATGTACAGTCCTCAAAACGTCACAATTCATCCCTGCAATAACATAGTGTTTGGTATAACCATGATCCCCCAGTCTATCCTGGAAACTCCACATAATCAGCTTTATAGAATTTGTATACCCAAAGCTGGGGCGGGGCCGTAATTATTTATTGTTCATATTCTTCTTATCTACTGGATGTCTTGTTCGCCAGAATTGAATCAAAAGCCTTTACCTCTTTTTAATTCTCCAGTCATCACCACTCTTCATCTACCTCTCTCTGTTCTACAGTTGTTGTTTTTTTTCTTTCTTTTTGCCACCTCTTTCGTGAGCTGTCTGCATGTATCCCTGCTGCCAAGGCTTGAACTCATGACGCTTATGACTGCTGCTTCCCATAGTGTGTGTGTGTGTGTGGAGCCCAGCCACGTGAGGGTTAGTAGTTACCATATCTCATCCTCTTTCCTTGGACAGCGAAGCTGTGGAATTTTTCTTCCTTCCTTCATCTTCACCTTCTCCCATTACCATTGCATCTTTACTTACGAGTCCGGTCTACAAACGCCTCAAGAGCTCAGATTACTTTTGTTTTTCCCAAATTTTTTTTTCCTCACCTCATGGTCTTTTCACCGGAGTTGGCATGCATCGGTTGGAGCATGTGTAGCCCTTGCTCTCTCTCTCTCTCTCTCTCTCTCTCTCTCTCTCTCTCTCTCTCTCTCTCTCTCTCTCTCTCTCTCTCTCTCTCTCTCTCTCATATGGTTTATTGATATGTAATTGTAATATGATATGTTTAACTATAGTTTATCATTGTAGTTAAGCAGTATTATACACGTGTATCTCGAATACGAATTATCTTTAGCTGTAATCAATGTGTATGATTGGATATATATATATATGCCGTATTGCTCAATTTCGACTGTCACCCTACCGGTATGCAAATGATTTAACTAAGTAACCAAGTTGAATTATGTAGCTTAAAGAGTTTTGCATTGAAAAGGGTTGTTCTCATATAAACCGATTGTGTTTGTATTCTGAGCAGTATATTGGATCATGAAATGTGATTAGTGATCAGAAGGTGATGGTGCTTTACTCTTGTATAGTGGAGGTGCGGTGACCGTCTGTCTGGCAGTCTATATAGCCAACGGGGCCAGCCCCAGTGTTGAGCAGGTCAGCTGGTAGGGGTTTTTGCTTGGTACGTTCGCATATGACACAAGTCATAGTTCTCTTTTCTCCCGCTGGTGTTTTACATGGATAGCGCCAGATGCATTCCTTCGATTGTTGGGAATGGTCCGTTGGTGCTCGCTTTGTTAGAATGACTCAATGTGTGTCGCTGCTTTAACCATGCCATCGTGCTTGAGGCTCGTGCTGTCGTGCTTGAGGCTCGTGCTATCGTGCTTGAGGCTCGTGCCGTCGTGCTTGAGGCTCGTGCCGTCGTGCTTGAGGCTCGCACCGTCGTGCTTGAGGCTCGCACCGTCGTGCTTGAGGCTCGTGCCGTCGTGTTTGAGGCTCGTGCCGTCGTGCTTGAGGCTTGCACCGTCGTGCTTGAGGCTCGTGCCGTCGTGCTTGAGGCTCGCACCGTCGTGCTTGAGGCTCGTGCTATCGTGCTTGAGGCTCGTACCGTCGTGCTTGAGGCTTGCACCGTCGTGCTTGAGGCTCGTGCCGTCGTGCTTGAGGCTCGCACCGTCGTGCTTGAGGCTCGTACCGTCGTGCTTGAGGGGTTGAATGCGACAGACGAGAGGAAAAGATGTAGATTCACGAGATAAGAAGGTCTCCAGGGATGCTGGTAAGGCGTGGTGATGGGGGCAGGGACCGTGCCTGCTCGCTCAACCATGCCTCGTAGCCTAACTTTTTCACCCTAAGTTGGAAAACTTGGAAGGACGATGAAATGGATGGTTTGCTGTATGGTTCCGTTGTTGGAACGTCCAGGATGTTATTATTTTATGTGTAGAAGAAAGACATTACGTTTAACGGGGGTGCCAATTTGGAATGTTTGTCATATATTCAGTGTTTAATGTGGTATAGAAATGATGATACTGATATCATTTGATTGTTTCTACGTAGTTAGGTGACGGAAAACGAAAGTGTTGGGCCTGTTTCAAGCATATGAACAGTAGAGTTACAGGAAGGGGCATATGAGGCCATCCACGGCTCATCGCACACCGTCTGTTATGATGCGGTGACCAGAGGACCACAGTTCTAGTGTGTGTGTGTGTGTGTGTGTGTGTGTGTGTGAAGACTCCTGTTTATTCTGCGTGTATGTTCAGCCTTTAGCTGCATTTATATTGCGATAAACCGTTTATTATTATTATTATTATTATTATTATTATTATTATTATTTATCATCATCATCATCATCCTTGTAAGAAAAGTAGACATGACACGTGTGAATACTGTGGTAAGTAGTATGAGATAGGCTTCCGACGGTTCTTTCTATTGGTTAGTACCCTTCTGTGCCTTAACCCTTAAACAGCGCGATCATCATGACGCCACCGTCTCCGTAGCTCTCACTGCTGCTCAGGTTTCTTAAACACCTCGTCTTCCTTCTGCCTGGGGCTTCGGGGGAGACGGTATGAAAGGGTTGTGCTGTGGTGGTGGTGTGTGTGTGTAGTACAAACATTCGTATAAGCCGGTGCAGCGCCATGCATACCCTCTCGCTCAAAGATGCTGACGTTATCGAGGGAACGATTCTCAACCACGACGGTACGACCCTTGAGCACGGCGGTACAGTGCTTGAGTATGATGGCGTGACCTCTGTTCTGACGCTTAAGGATCGGGTGAAAAGGTCGTGCTTTCGTGCTCCAAGGTTGCACCGTCGTGCTTGAGGATCGTACCGTCGTACACAGGGTAAGGTTTAACAAACATGCACACACAGACAGGCACACCTACGAGCGCGAAGATACGCACCCACAAGCGCGCTTTTAAAGAATGGGGTTCTTTAATGCATACCAGACCGAGATGAAGTGTACAAATTGGAGGCAACAACTGGAATTCGATGCAACAGGTACATGCTTTACACATGAAGGAGACACGGGGATGCTGTCTGGGCTAGTTGTATCGGTGGGCGGAGGCCTCAGGCTCTGTCATGGGGGTACCGGGTCATAATGGTAGGTAGCTGTGGCTATGTTGCGGGTTGGTGGGTGATGGTTTGTGGTCCTGGAGGTTGGTGAGTGGTTCGATAATGAGGAAGGTGTTGCGAGGAGCGACTGTTGCGGATAATGGTTTGGAGCAGCAGGAATACGACGGGAGGGAGAGATGATTTACATGTGACACCAAACTGGGAAAGCCTGGTCCCCAGCACTCACGATACTTCCCCGTTGACACGACATATGCGGAGACTCAGTAACATCGAGTAGAAAAGTACTAAAATCGCTGCCCCAAAATGTTAGAAATTATTATTTACTACCCAGTAGAGAACGTACAGGATTTTGAGGGTTCTTAGACGAAAGAGATGCGGCCGTAAACAGATTGAATTACTGTAGGATTAACAAAGAACCTTTGATCCCATAGTAAGGTGTGGAGGTACAGGAGAGCTACCAGAATTAACTTTACATACAGGAGCTGGTGGATATGGTGGCTCGTAGGTCTGTTAGGGGTGTTCGAGGTGATGCATGACTGTGGATGCAAGCGGCTGTGGTAGGACTTTGGAGAGTGGCTGTGGCATCTTATGGTATTGGCAAGTAGTGGCTGTGATGGCTTGTGGCACTGGTGAGGGGTACTTAACGTGCCTAGTGGCTCGGGTGGTGGGGATGATGGCTGTTGTGGTAGTGGTAGCCGCGAAGTCTTAACGGTTGTGGTGGCTAGTTGCAGTAACAGTAACTGTTGTAGATAGCTATAGGTAACTGTAACGGATATGCATGTCAGTAATTATTGTAGTGGTGTGTATGTCGACCAGTGTCCATGGCTGGTGACGAGTGATGGCTGGTATTTCTATTTGTGTTTGTTGGTTTTCCTAGAAAGATGGTTGAGAGGATGGCGTGAAGGCAGAACTGGTGATGACATATCCTGTGCCACCCATTGGAAAATATCAGGAGCTCTCCAGACGTATCTTCAATGTATATTTAATCAGCCAGACTGTACTAGGTACACAGGCCCGCGGGATGTTGTCTTAAACAACTCAACTAATCAAGAGGGAACAGCATATCTTTGAGGTTAAGACGACCCTCCAAAATCAACATAAGGTAAACGTAGGGTAAGGTAGAGAGAGAGAGAGAGTAAGTGTACCTTCAGGACAGTGATATGTAATGTAACACTTTTTTATCGCAGCTTTTTAACGCGCGACTTGTAGAATAACAGTTAATTGGTGTGGGTGGAAGAGAAGCGCTCCTGCTAAGCTAGGGAGGTGCCTCAGGCGGCGGATTGCTCTGGCAACTAATGGCTCGGTTGCCTGCCTAGTGGCTCCGAGGACTAGCAGTTCTTTGTGGCCAGTGGCTAGTCTAAGGAGTGGTGGTTAATGAGACTATCGTCCCTCAAGGCTGGTGGCTAACATAAACGCGGTGTGATATGTGTAGAATTTTGTAAGCGAGACGTGCTGATAGCTACGACGTGATTGAACTGGAAATATGGCTGTAAAAGAATGAAAGATTTACGCCATTTGATTTAGGAATCTCTATAACAGAGTTACATGGCAAGTTTTTGATTTGTGGGGCAGGTTAGACGACAGACGGGGAGAGTCTGGCTTGTGAAATTACGGACTTGAGAGAGGAAGAAGTTTGACCAGCGTAGTAATGAGAAGATTGTCGATGTCTTAGCTCGAGGGTGCCAGAAGGCTTGGTCCTTGGTTTACAGGAGGTAAGGGCAGTAAAGGTTCAAGGTTTACAGGAGGTAAGGGCAATATAGGTTCAAGGTTTACTGGAGGTAAGGGCAGTATAGGTTCAAGGTTTACTGGAGGTAAGGGCAGTATAGGTTCAAGGTGTACAGGAGGTAAAGGCAGTAAAGATTCAAGGTTTATTGGAGGTAAGGGCAGTATAGGTTCTAGGTGTACAGGAGGTAAAGGCAGTAAAGATTCAAGGTTTATTGGAGGTAAGGGCAGTATAGGTTTTAGGTTTACTGGAGGTAAGGGCAAAATAGTAAAAGAAGTTAAGTTATAAGGGTGACACCAACTTTTGAACATTACTAAAGGAATCTGAACTGTTGGCAGGACTTTTATATATGACAAGTGAAGTATATACTCTTAATGTTTTGAGTGAATTGATCATGTATGAAGTAAGTAATTCAAATGATGACAAAGTGTTGGATTCATGACATTATGTAGATCCAAGAAATACGTAAGTGAGGTTCCGAAGCTAGTGCAGCTTGATGGAACCTCAGTGTCTGTCAAAGTACAACTTATTTGAGGACTAAAAAAACATTTGATCATATACCAAAAGTCTTACAAGTTTTTCATTTTCAGGTACTTGTAAAGAACAGAATTATTTGTTGTAAGACAGAAATCTTTGCCGGCATTGACTGGTGTTGCGTGACGTCAGACTCATAAGGCTAGAATAGATGTAAAAGACTGTATGTTATAAAGTGAAATACTGGTGAACCTTTATTTGCTTCAGCTGTTTACATAGTGTTAGTCACGTCGCTACCCTCACCAAACACACCGACACTTTACCAGCGCCCCAGCTTAAAAATGGCGACAGATATTTCCGAAAGGTTCGAGTTTTACTAATGTGGACACCTTGCACGCCTGGGTTCGGTGCTGGAGCAGGTCTGGTTAGTGACGTCCACCAATAACTCATGCTTGTAAGACGCGAGGCCGACAGTTTTCTTGCAGTGCTGCCTTCAAAATCGAAAGCAGGGGAAGTAATATATGACGCCTCTTAGCAACGACGGTACGATCCTTGAGCACGACGGTACGATCCTTGAGCACGACGGTACGATCCTTGAGCACGACGGTACGATCCTTGTACACGAAAGTGCGACTTTTTGAACGCAATGGTACGGCCTTTGGGGATAATGGTATGATCTTTTGACCTCACCGTAAAGGATTAGGTCTAAGGGCCATTGCACACAGGGATCATGCCTTTAGGCTTGAGAGGTTAAACGATTTCGAATGGAAAAAAGTGATGAGAGTGTGTCAAGATGTACCCAGAGATGAGTGTGTATTGGTTGCTTCTGTTATGTATACACGGACGGGAGAGGCGCATTGTATCCAAGGAGAGGGGCATGAATCGTGAGTTCAGGCACAGTGTATGTAAGGAGAGAGACATGTATCTTGAGCGAGCTGCAGTGTATCCAAGGAGAGAGGCATGAATCTTGAGCGAACTACAATGTATCCAGAGAGAAATGGCATGTATCATCATCAGCCAGCTACGGTGTATCCAAGGGGAGTGGCACGTATCGCGAGCGAGAGCTAGAGTGTAGCCAGGGACCACTGGCATATAGTTGAACTTTTCAGAATAGATCACAAAAGAGAAGAGTTGATGCTAATTCATCAGAGTAAGCTGTTTTGATTACGTTAAATCCTTTGCTAATGAGCACATTTTGGCTTGCCCTCTTGTTCATAAGCTTGCCAGCGTATACATGTATTCATTCATGTTGTTGCGCCTGCAAGGCATGTGTGTGAGAATTAGGGGCAGGCAGTCTTCAGAGCCTGGGGGTGATTCATTATCATTGGGTTCTGGCGACTGTGTCTCCACGTGCGTAGTTTGGTCGGAGGAGCTTTGCTGACAGTAGAGTCCATCGATTTCTTATTAGGTGCGGGAGATGACCTCGGCACCAGCCAGCGGCCCGCCCTGCCTCTTGTGATGTATGGTGGTGTTCATATACAGATACCCCCCTTCCCCTCCTCCACCTCCTCCTCTTGTGATGTATGGTGGTGTTCATATACAGATATCCCCCTTCCCCTCCTCCACCTCCTCCTCTCGTTTATTGCTGAACTGTGTAGCCAGTCATGTGGGTGGTGTGGAGTGTAATCTTTACACCCATCTGTTGCGGAGTGTAGCTTCGAGGTGTTGGCAAGTATGGTCAAGTGCGTTTCTGCCCCCAGGTATTGTCGAATGTGGAGGTATGTATCGCCTTACATCGTGGCGTTAGTAAGTGTAGACTCGGAAATAGTAACACATTCTTGACTCAGCACCATCCACGAAATACTGTAAGATATTTTCACTGTAATCGAAAGGTCGAGCACCGAGAATGAGGGAAAACATTGTAAGTGTCCTCCTGACCCCAGTTTAATACATTCCTTGCAGACAACAGAAACATGATGGATTATTCAGGGAAAAATGCACGATAAAAGGGCCCGGATAAGTGTTTACTAAGTATACCAGAACCAGCCAGGATTTTCTTACTAAGTAGGCCTAAAGGCCACAGCCTCCAGCAGCTTCACTGGGTTTGGGAACAACACAGCTTGGTCCCAGACCGAAGTGTGAGGGTCCACGACCATTGTAAGTTGTGCGCACGTTCGGTAACAAAGTCCCAGACCGAACTGTGAGGATGTAAGGCCGCCGAAACCATTGTAAATTATACGTAATGTATACCCCAGCTGTTGGGGTAGAAGATTTCCGAAACCATTTTAAAGTACACGTAAAGACAGATAAGGTCCCACTCTCAGGTTTGGGAGTGGTATAGCCTTCGGAACCAGCGTAAGTTATCCCAACACCGTGATATCAATAGGTTTGGTTAAGTGTACTTACCCACACCCCTGTGTTGGCAAGCGTGGTATAGTATACACGTTGTCAAGTGTATCAAGGTGCTTTAACTGTTATTACTAGTGTTATGGAATGTACCAATATTGGCAGTTCCTGCAACCGGGCTCAGTGGGTTATCTGTACGAGAGTTTTATGTTATGTCCCCAGCCATTACCGCTACTGGTAAAACTGTAGGCTAATGAAGCCCGGATGTGTTTACCTACCAGCATTTTACCAAAAGTTTGCATAACGTTTTCACCCATGTGTTCATTACAGCGGTATGTTGAATGTCACCCTTTTTCTCTGCATTGCGTCACCTGTCCCTCAGAGCACCTCTTGTTCTGTCTGTATCATGTTTCGTACCCCTCATAGAGCAGGATGGTGCACTTGGTATCTTCCAAGCAAGATGTGGGTGCTGTCCCTCCTCACACTAGTAGTCATAGACCAGCCAACGCCATTTGTTAAAGCACAGGTGACTGGTTTGCAGTGTGACTCCATTGCAGTGAGTTCTCTGGCGAGACTGTACTACCAATGGTACAGCCTCACCACCTCGCCAGAGGTGACTTCTCACATGCGGTGTAGCCTCGTGCAGGCGGACTCTGGTAAGACTTGTATGATATGATGGTGTATCGTCGTCCAAGTCAGTGGACGGACGAAAAGTTAAAGCGTTACCGAGGACCGCCCCGTCTCAAAGAAACCCACTTTACTCTGCTCCTGGGTGAAGTGCAGCCTCGAACGCTGTAGAGGCCATATATTGGGGGTCCTAGGGTTGCATAATTAACTATATGTATTTGCATATATATTACTGTGGTAGCGCTGCCTTAAGAACTCACGAAGTCGCTGTGGGTAAAGTTAGCCATGAAAATATTTCTTTGCTCGTGTGAATAACAAATTAGTGTTTCAGTAGTTGAATAATTGAACTAACAACTATGAATTTGTAAGTAATTACATGAAGATTACTGCACTTGGAATAATTGAGTGACAGAAATAGTACGTGGATGTGTATCTAATAAAGTATCGTGTAACCGCTGCTGAGCTTCACAGTACAGTCAGTACTCGATGAATATAGAAATGTGTTGCAATTGGTGACCTTGTGGACCATTGACTCTGGCGAGGGAGTCGTGGTCGCAGACTCTATGAGCTGATGGGTTAGAGGACAACCCAGGATACGCAGTGTCAGGTATACGTCAAGCTGGATCACTTTGTTCATTATGATAGTAACACATATCGTAATTGTAGAGATAGCGTTACATAGTACTGTCACAGCCCACCTGGATCTGGCGGCGTGACTCGCAAGTTACTTCTGGAGTGACAACGCCGTAGTGTTACGCTCGTCGGCAGAAGAAATTACGGGTAGATGGTGTGGGAAACCCTTTGGAACATGGCGGTATAACCATTGAGCACAACGGTACAATCCCTGGGGGTTGACACTCTCGTCAGAGGCCAGATCATCTTGTCCAGAGCTCGTAACGTCGCACTCAAGATGGCTGCTAGACTGTGACACACAAGCCTAGGAGCTGCTTGCGACCTGTTGTATGTACACCAGCCTGCCCAACTGCACGAACGAAGGTAATGCGTTATAGGTAGCGATAGGCATGTATGTACAGGGAGCGGCGTAGATGCATCATGTACGTTACACCCGTTGACCTCAGTGTTAAAAGATTCATCATAGTCGGGCTCTCGTTCCACGGCAGCATATCAAGTGACCAACATTCTCTCAGTATGCTCCTTGCATGACAACTCTGCTAGAAAAAACAATGTCCCCTCCCCACACAAGTCGGGTTATGCTTCTCCGTGGTCGTCGTCAGTGGGCAGCAGCGAGTGCTTCCGGCAGCCCACCGCCGTGCCCTCCGGCCATCGCCAGCAGCCTTAGTTATTAATGCTCCCCACAGCCCCCGCTCACAGGCTCCCACTAGTCCGAATTTGCATCTTGAAGAGTTTTGTGATTATCCTACTGGCGCCTCCTTGCTTTGAAATCAGGAAATAGCTGGTTTAGTTAGAGGCTTTTGTTGTTAGAACTACGCCGGATGAATAATTCAGGCAGATTATATTATTCAAGACTTATATCATCATGTATTCAGACCAAGTTCGTTATTCCGGCGTTTTTTTTTACAGGAAATCTCCGAGTTCAGAAGCTGATAATAGACCACACGTTTGTCTGCAGCTTATAGGTTTATACATTTTATTACTGGTGCGGGTCCGTTCAGTGTAATCACTTCACTCATCTGCCCACACGATGAGGCGTAGGCAAGATAAAACAGGCACGCGACAGACTTTAGTGGAAAGAGTCGCAAAGATATAGGTGACTATGAGTTGACATATATGTAAGTATGGGGAGACTTGCTGAGGACCCCATGTGTTGAGTGCGTACGTACACGCGAACTACAGGATTATACGTAAATGCTGGTGCAACTTACGGCTTAGTACACATGACAGGTAGTATTAACGTAGGTTTTGGTTCTAGAAGTACCGACTTGAGTGTGAAATGAGTATGTACCTGGTGTTGTGTCTAACAGTAATAGAGTGTGTAACTTAACGTGTGGTGCGGCGAACCGCAGTAGAAGTGGCGTCCTTTCTTCATGAAACACCACTCCCATTTTACGATACAGTGTTTCCAGCCTTCCCTTGTCATGTACTGGTAATGGTGTGAACGAGTCTTCCATGATGGAAATAGCAGAGACTTGCTTTCCACATCGTGTAGTGTGAGGAAGCCGTGAACCTACGCGAACTTGTAGCATGAACAACACAACGTGAGCCGTGATCAGCCGGTCTTCAGTGGGTGTGTAAGCCTGCGGATCGAGGGGGGGCTCGTATACCCCAGACTTATCAGAGGAGCAGAAGTGCATGCAGCTAGGCTCCGCACCGGTCTGTGCCGGTCGAATCGAACCTTCCAAATTTGCCAGAGTTAAACGTAAGGTGAGGGTATGCTGGTGTGTGCCTCGGACGGCCGCCTCGACTTGAGCGAGCTCCCCAGTGATGCGAGGCCTTGCCAGAAGTTTCCGTTCTTGGCGGATTCTCATATCCGAGCTGTTAATGAACTTTATGTATTTTCTAGGACGGTAATTACCCCACCCTGACGGGATGATGTTAGTAAACAGCTTTCCCATCTAAAATGGAAAGAAAATGATAAATGAAGAAGTTTCACCAAGGTGTTATCACTGGTGTTTTCAATCTGTTTAAGATACGCCATGGTTTACTGTATCTCAAGATACAGTACTTGCTGATTGTAGGAGTGAAAGGTTTAGCTATTGCATTATACGCTGTTTCCTTTGTTAGATTCGTTTTCCTGTCTTTGCAAAACTTGGGTGTGTGTTCGAGTAGGTCTACAACTGTACCATCCCGTTTAACGTTGATCATTCTCGCTCTAGACGGGCCTCCTGCTCTCCTTCCCCACCGGTTTATGCCTGGTGCATACCTTTGAGTGCTGCGAGAGCACCAGTCCCGTGCAGTTCGCTCGTATAGCCTCCGAGGATTCTCGCGGAGTGCTGTTTATTGAAGAAGCCACGGAAGTTTGCAGCTTTGTGTAATTCACCGGAAAAGACTTGACGGTTACAAATTCTTGTATTACTCCACGACAGAGTCTCGGGAGCTAGAGCCCCGGACAGTGTGCTTTGAGAGCCGCAAGAATTTTTTTTAGCCTCTTGCAGTTTATTGAAAGAAAATGGGTATAGCCTCGTGGGGTGTATTGGAAACGCCTTCCAGACAATGGACGCCATGCTGTCTACCATCTTAAGTTTCTACTAATGAACACATGATTTCATAAGGTCCGTCTGGTTGTTGCTTTCCTCGTCATTATGAATATTTGATTTACTCATGTTTTTCTTCCTGGTGAAATATTGGGAAGTTCGGCGAAGATGGTGGTAACCGTGATTCGCTTGGACTGCGAAGTTTCGACTGTCTTCGGGACAAATGAAACGCCTTAATGCCCGAAGCACATTTTGGGGATAATATATATAATTTTGACCCGTTACGAAGGAACACGAGGGAAAGGAAACAGCTGCTTTGTAATAGCAGTAGAAACGGGACACGGGTAGCTTCGTATTGAGTTAAACTGCACCCGGAGTGACATGGTGATGAACAGTTATGCATGGAAAGCCTTGAAGGATGTCAGCCATGGAATCGAAGGGAAGTATTGGGTTTATGAATTGTTAAAGTGTCAAAGACTCGCGAGTTATTTCTTTAATTACACGCACGCACGATCCTGGTAATGGGTGTGGAAGGTGTGCACAGCCAGGGTGAATCACCACGTTAAGTAAGTGGGGTTACTCGTGTGTGTGTGTGTGCCGCTCTTCATCATCGTGTCTTTATAATGTTATCGGTGCCACCTCTCTCTCCTCCCTCCCCCCATTCCACATGAACCCCCACACCCCCAACCCTCGACTCCTCCTCCTCCTCCTCCTCCTCCTCCTCCTTCTCCTCCTCCTCCTCCTCACAAGTGCCCCAAAAACTTAATCAATTTCCCGGGAGGTTTTGCCGCTTGATTGGTCATTAACCTGCAGTTCTCAGGGGAGCTGGTGCAGCATTATCGTGGGGGGGGGGATGGGTGAAGGGTCTGTCTTATCCTTCGGGAGCTTCGCCTCTACCGCCTGCTCTCCCTTGTCACCTGATCCTTTGATGCGCTCATGCTATTATGACTCCATTTTCGTAGTACTTATCGAGGCCAGTAGGGCTAGACTCCCAGGGTGGGAGAATGTTGGATATGTGTGAGTGTGGTCGTGCCGGTGTATGTGTGTGTATACAGGTTAAAGCTGAGTGTATTAATACGTGAGAGAGAGAGAGAGAGAGAGAGAGAGAGAGAGAGAGAGAGAGAGAGAGAGAGAGAGAGAGAGAGAGAGAGAGAGAGCTATGCATGTTTATGTTGTCATGGGTGCGTGTGTTTGTTTGTAATATAAATGATAATAATAATAATGATAATAATAATAGTAATAATAATAATAATAATAATAATAATAATAATGATAGTAATGGTGATAATGAAAATGATGACAATAATAATAATCTGGTTAATATGATTTGCGCTTTATTGAATTAACTGCAGGCGCAGGATGAAAATGTACGTGAAAGTTACGTACGTGTGTAACAAACAGGAGAGCTCTGACACTGAGGGTTAACATTAAAGCCATCACGCAAACACAGACGGTGAGGAGAAACAGCTGGAAATGAGTATACCAGTGTGATGACAGCTGAATGTACCAAGTGGTTGTGATGACAGCCGAATATACCAGTGGTTGTGATGACACCTGAATATACCAGTGGTTGTGACGGCAGCCGAATATATCACTGGTTGTGATGGCGGAATGTATCGATGGTTGTGATAGGGCTGCTCTTGTGGCGGTACAGAGGAGCCCCTTATGGGTTCATTACTGTTGTATTTACCAACTTGTAGTACGGGGACAGATTTACACTCATGATGACCCCATGCTTCTGCCTTGACTTGTTGGGTCAACTTTTGTATACAGTTAGCATTTACACTTTGATCACTCAACGCTGATCATCCACAGCTCTTTTTTTTTTCATCTCTAAAAAGGTATCTTCCTAAGTTTCCTGTTATGGCTTTTCATTGTTCTGCTTGGCATTTTTCGAAGAATGACCACTGTCGTGTGTGTGTGTGTGTGTGTGTGTGTGTGTGTGTGTGTGTGTGTGTGTGTGTGATATAGTCTGTTTGTTAGGACGTTGTAGATTCATCTTCACACTTTCCCTCTTCCCACACGCACACATGTAAGAGAGAGAGAGAGAGAGAGAGAGAGAGAGCGGAGAGGGGAGTCTAGATGGCTGGGTAGGGGAGAGAGACAATAATTGATAGGAAATCAGTTCATTTCACGCCTGACTCTAATGCTGCCTCTCCACTGTGATGTAAGGACAACATTACCCTTGGGCCGGAGTTGCTCCTGTCAAGAGGCGGCTCATTGTATAGAGACAGATAGACAGACCTGTAGATAAACACGTGTCCTTATTGCCAGTTTACAGAGGCAGCCTAGCTACAACATGGCACCTGGCTCTCTCATAACTGCCACTTTCTAGCGATTTAATAGAGTCGTCTAGTCATTCCGTCGTCGTTCACTCACGTCCCTAACTGAGCCGAATTTCCCTAGGGTGTGTATGGTAGTGAGTCCCTCGCTCCTCCAACGTATTATCAGTGTTTCCTGTGGATCATAAGAATGCTATGATTGCCCAAACGCTCCTGTGTTCTTATTCTTACTCTCGGTTCATTTTCGTACGTGTGTGGTTTGTTAGTAGAAATTATTTATGGGGGTTGGCCATTGATTATATCACTGGTTTTTAGACAGACATTTTTGGAGTATATATATATATATATATATATATATATATATATATATATATATATATATATATATATATATATATATATCCTACAGGTATTAATGAAGGCTTTCCACTCTAGGTGAACGCAACTCAAGTCTAGAGATGGGCTCAGGGGCTTGAAGGGTGATATAAGTTGAGAGGAAAGCTCTTGATAAGATATAAGGTTATGATTGATGATTGTCTGTCTGTCAGAGATGACCTGTCAAAGTCTGTCCTTTTTCTGTGAGTGAAGGTGAGTGTGAGTGCGTATCTGTTTTTCTATGATGCTGTTGTTCCTTTGTCCATTCGGCTATATATATTTGTATCTAGTGGGTGTGGCTGCTTGTATCTGGGTGTGAGAATGTTTGACTACGTACTAATAATTACGGTATGCATTTATACAGTAGAAGGAGGGGATTCTACGTTCGTGTGTGTGTGTTCACATGTATATTGGCATATTGTATGTTATTTCTACATCTGTTTATTGGTCCTCTGGCCACTCTTCAGTCCAGTTATATATTTTTTTTTTTTTTTTTTTTTTTTTTTTTTTTTTTTTTTTTTATACTTTGTCGCTGTCTCCCGCGTTTGCGAGGTAGCGCAAGGAAACAGACGAAAGAAATGGCCCAACCCCCCCCATACACATGTACATACACACGTCCACACACGCAATATACATACCTACACAGCTTTCCATGGTTTACCCCGGACGCTTCACATGCCTTGATTCAATCCACTGACAGCACGTCAACCCCTGTATACCACATCGCTCCAATTCACTCTATTCCTTGCCCTCCTTTCACCCTCCTGCATGTTCAGGCCCCGATCACACAAAATCCTTTTCACTCCATCTTTCCACCTCCAATTTGGTCTCCCTCTTCTCCTCGTTCCCTCCACCTCCGACACATATATCCTCTTGGTCAATCTTTCCTCACTCATTCTCTCCATGTGCCCAAACCATTTCAAAACACCCTCTTCTGCTCTCTCAACCACGCTCTTTTTATTTCCACACATCTCTCTTACCCTTACGTTACTTACTCGATCAAACCACCTCACACCACACATTGTCCTCAAACATCTCATTTCCAGCACATCCATCCTCCTGCGCACAACTCTATCCATATCCCACGCCTCGCAACCATACAACATTGTTGGAACTACTATTCCTTCAAACATACCCATTTTTGCTTTCCGGGATAATGTTCTCGACTTCCACACATTTTTCAAGGCTCCCAAAATTTTCGCCCCCTCCCCCACCCTATGATCCACTTCCGCTTCCATGGTTCCATCCGCTGACAGATCCACTCCCAGATATCTAAAACACTTCACTTCCTCCAGTTTTTCTCCATTCAAACTCACCTCCCAATTGACTTGACCCTCAACCCTACTGTACCTAATAACCTTGCTCTTATATATATATATATATATATATATATATACACGCGGCTCTCAGTCTGTCTACATAAAGGAAGTAGATGGGCCGATACGTCATATATTTAGTAGGGCTAAGACTACAGTCGTTTTGACTGTTCATAGCATACTGGACGAACACCCGGTGTGTGTGTGTGTGTGTGTGTATGATTAATCTCTTGAGCTCGACGGTGCAATCCTTGAGCACGTCATTGCCTTCCTTGATTACGACCGTACGATCTTTGAGCACGTCGGCACGACCCATGAGCACGACCTTTGCGATCATTGAGAACATCGGTGCGATCCTTTGAGCACGATGTGACATTCCTAGAGCACGACCATTAAGGGTGTAGTATAAGGACGAGGCCATCGTACCTAATGATCGTACCGTCATTCTCGGGTCGCATCGTCCGTCTCTGTGGGGTGGGTGTTGTTGATAATGGTTTGATTAGCTTCGTTGGGATACGGTCCTGATCCTCAGTTTACTTGTGGGGGTAGTGATGGAGGAGGAGACTCTTTAGGACCCCAGTCCCTGGGACACCTCACCCTCAAGTGAAGACTTTACGGTGCAATTTTCCGGGTTAAACTCGTGGCAGGCGAAGTGAACTCAGGACAGGGTCGTCGTACGAGTCAGTCTGGAAGGAGAGTTTAGTGTTTGGTTTATATACTCCTGCGACTGCTCTCTAAATATTGTTTCCTCTCGGTCCTGATGTCATATTTGCTCTCGTAATGTAATTTCTGCCGCGGCATCGCATTATGATTGGGTATACTGCGCGACGCAGTGCCCTGGTCTGGACGAATGTAATCTTTACTGTTGCATCTGCTCTGCGTGATGCGGTATCTCGTCTGGCCTGATTCACTCGTCGCTCTGCTTTTTTTTGCAGCAGTTGTTGCTTTTTATGTCCCTCATGGGTTCGTGGAATATGTACTCTCTGGGTTATGTATTCTCTATTTTCGGGTTCATGGAATATGTATTCTATAACGTCTTTTCTCTAAGTTCGTGGAAGTTTTGTTCTTTGGGTAATGTAATCTCGTTTAGTTCGTGGAATATGTTTTCTCTGGGAAATATAATCTCTGTTTTTATGGCTTGGTATATGTAATATTGTGTTATGTAACCTCTGATTAATGTGATTTGGGCCACTAATTTGGCAGGATTTAGTGTAAAGCATAGTATAATGCTATTTCAGTTCCATTGTAATGTAATTCTGCTTTTGCATTGTAATATCAGCTCTGGCGTAATGGACTTGGGTTGTATAATGTAATCTCTGTTCTCGTGTAACGTACTTTGCTTTGGTGTAATGTACTAGACGTTTGTGATATTTGCTGTGGTGATATACTGTACTTGTGGAATGTAATCTTTGCTCGTGTAATGTAACCTGTCCTTGAGTGTAATGTAACAGGTAAGTGTAAGGTACGGTACTCTCCTTTAATGAACGCTCTGTTGGTGTCATGTACTCGCTGCTTTGGTGTAATGTGGTGTGTTGTCTGATGGTAATTGCCCTCCACACCTCTCTGTAGAGATACTCACGCCACCAAGATAATGTAATAAAGTGTCTCGTGTCTTGCGATCTACTAGATTTTAGCGGTATATCATTCTTGTATAATGTAATATTCGGTCTTGTGTATTGCTCTGTTCTCTGGTGAGAGCGAGCAGTGGGAATGGATCCGTTGACTTCATTATCTCCAATGAATATGGCTGATGGACCTCTTAACGCAGGTCACCAACATCTCCCTGGTTGGCTGGAGGACTACCACCTGTAGCTGACGGAACTCCCACACTCTAGTCAGTAGTAGCATACCACTACGTGGCTGGTTGTTTGACCTTGAGCTGATGGTACTCTTGCCTGTGTCCAGCCCCACACCACTGGCTGGCTGGTTGACCTTTACCTGTGGCTGACGGAGCTACCAGTGTGGGTAGCTGGCACGCCACATACTGACAGCTTGCCACATTTGCGTAGCACTCGACTTGTTTCACACAATTACGTGCGTGTGGGTACGCCTGCATGTGTGGTGTTTGTGTGAGCGTGATCTGTAATGGTATGCCAAGTAACTGTGAATATTTCCTTGTCAAGGTGACAAGATAATGACAGTGATAGTGTAGAGAAGGAAGGCGTCTCTCGTGCCCGCCCAGCTAGGCCTTGGGTCAAAAGAATGACAAGAATCTGGGCGTGTTGAGGGCATATCCCACCCTGGTCACACGGCCTTCGGTCAGGTGGTAGATGAGTGAAGCTCTGGCGTCAGAATAACAAGTGGGATGGCACTGGCCTGTAAAGGACTGAGCCAAGGGTATCGACCCACGCACCCTCGTATTGATTCCACCAAGTGAATTATGGACTAGGCAGTGAGGCAGGCAAGTGGATCGTGTGTCTGTGTTGCGTTTGGGTTCGTGTATGTGTTTGCTGCTGCTGCTGCTGCTGCTGCTGTGTGTGTGTGTGTGTGTGTGTGTGTGTGTGTGTGTGTGTGTTTGCGAGCTTGCTTGTGTCCGTGTGTCAGTACGTGTATGCACAAATGCGCGCGTTTTACCGGTATATGTATGTCTATTTGATCATAAAATTCACCTGGTTGTCTACGACATTTTGTTTGCGTATCACCTCGTGAAGGCAGCCTTCGCTGGGCTGCCACCACCTTGTAGCTAGCAGTTTCCCTACGCACTGTGGGTCCTCTTGGCCCTCGTGAAACTTGCACTCGTCTCAAGGGGACAGCACTGGTGTAGGTGATGCTGCTGGTGTAGTGGTGGCTCCGTATGAGGGAACTGGCCTGGGGTAGGAGTTGCCACCTGTGATGGTGGGTGTCAGGTAGCGCGAGGTGATGCAGGCTGGCAAGACTCGGTGTTTGGCTGTGACAGCGTGAAGGACGGGGAGGAGTGTGGATAAAAGGATTTTGCTGTAGGTGATGCTATGGATGAAGTTGTCCCGGGAACTGTGAAGTGTGAGAGGGAGTGGTGAGGTTAGGGAAGATGGTGATGGGCTCTGTGGAGCGTTGAGGGTAATGAGGAGTCACTAAAGAGAACTGTGAACTCCTGGTGGAATTGAACGACATATTGTGGTTGAAAATAGCTTTGGGATTTGAAGAGCTTTAGGAGATCGTAGATAAAAGAGCTGTAACATTCTGTAATGCATGAAATACCACTTAATTTTTGTACCATATGATCATGGAAGACAGCTTCATATCATTTGCAGATAATCCCGTCATGATTTTGAAAATATTTTCTCCAATGCACCGAAAGACTACAATCAGATTTTATGAGACTCTACCATTAGACCAGTGACAGTGACATTCTCTTTTTTGTCACGTAAGTTTCAGTTACATATTTGTGGGATGAAAGAGGGATGTTAGAACTGATACATAATGCAGGTCACTAACATGGTTTCACGGAAGAGGAGAGAGAAACATAGGAATGATTTAATCCACCGATACTCGTGCAAACGCAAGAGAGCAGTTGTTGCTGGTAGGCTGTATTCTGCGAAGCATCAAAAGGACGGAAGTGCTCATATTCTCCAGGCTTGCTCATAACACCTTTTAAAAGGCAGACGATTTTTTCTGAATTAGAAACGGGTCAAAGAACGTTCCCAGCGCGTATTGACTGTCAGAAATAAAAATTACCTGGAACTACGAAAGTCAGACATTATTTTGAGAAGTTGAGCTGCAGACATGGACTATATATATATATATATATATATATATATATATATATATATATATATATATATATATATATATGCATATATATATATATTCCTGATCAGCCAGGTAGCAGTGAGCACGTAGGAGCTCTCCGGCTGCCGCTTTGAATAACCTGCCTGATCAAGGTCGCATAATATACCTAGGTTCCAAACCTAGTTGCGGAGGTGGAGACAAGCCCAATAGTTCAGCGAAAGGTATATGTGTTGGGAGGAAATAGTGAGGGGTAACTGTGACGTGTTAGAATGTAGTGAAGGGGAACTTAAAGTGTTAAGATGTGAAGGGACCTTTGAAGTGGTGAGGTGACTTGGCAAAGGAACTGGAAACACTGGAGAGATAGTAGTGAAGGGCAGTGTAAAGTGTGTGCATGGTGAATACCGGTAAAGGCTTCGGGGGTCTTCGCCTCCCCCACAGCCCAGGCTGGGTCCGGGCTGTTGGATTGGGTCGTTGGTCAGTCAAGCTCTTGGATGTTAGTAGGAGGTAGGTGGGGGGAAACTGATGACCAGTGAGAAGAAATAGTTGAGGCACCTGTGAAGTGTGGAGGGAACTGGGAAGTGCTAAGGAGACGCATCAGTAGTAGAGGGAACGGGGAATGTGCTGAGGCGAGTGAGGTGGAGGAACGCAGGTCCTGGGAGGAGAGAGTTGTGCGAGCTGCTGAGGTTTGAGGGGACCATAGTGAAGGGAGATCTGGCGGGTTGTGCACGAGGCTATGAAGGGTCTCTGGTTTCTGGAAGGAAACTGTGCAAGGAAACCATAAAGTGTTGGGAGAAGCTAGTGAAGATAACTCTTATGAAATATAGGGAGAGGATAGTGTGAGTGTGTCGGGTGGTGGTGCCGGAATTTAAACCACCCCCTTGGACACGACGTTAACGACCCTTGAGGAAGAAGTGATGACCCCTGAGGTCAGCGCTGCTACTCTAGTGCATGGCGATGTGACCTTCCCCCATCCCCCCCTTGGGGGTCATTCACCTGACGCTGAAGGATCAGGTCAGAGGTTGCGCCATCGTCCTCACGGGCCTCGCCTTCTTACTCAAGAGTGGTGTAGCATCCGCGATCAAGGATAACACCGTCTTGTTCAAGGGTTTAAGGGAGATGAGACCTTGTGATTACGAACACAGGAGGTGGATGTGACGGGGGCAGAGCTGTGTATGCATTACGTAATGTTCACGGGATGGGCCGAGAGAAGTCGGCTAGATGCATTATCTATAGTAGGGGGGTATACGGCGTCAGCGTGGCAGGAGGAAGGATGAGGGCCGTGGTGGTGTGCGCGTGTGTGTGGATGATGACTTGTTAACGACGCTGCTGTGTGTTGTTGGGAGGATAGTGCTGTTTGTTAAACGACGCTGCTGTGTGTTGGGAGGACGTTGGTGCTGTGTGTACGGTATGGTAAGTACTGCCCCCGTGGTTGGGTGACAGGACTGTTTTTGTGTCGTGTGAGATATACAGAGGTCCTGACAATGGTGGCCTCTGGGGTTTGTGGATGGGTGAGGAGGATATCTTGCGATGTTCATTTGCATTGCTCGTATTCTCTGAACGGAGGATTTGATGGGCTCGCCTTGCGTGAGAGGTCACGTGGTTCCCCGTTTGTGACACTGATTAACTTTTTTTTTGTGTCATATTTTCCGTTCACGTCCTACATTGAGATTGGTAGATTTTCATTGACCTTGATGGATCAACTGAAAATGGTGTTATGGAACTTATTAATGTTAAGTGTCATACACGAGGGAAAAGTAAGCACAGAGGTATACAAGAACATCCTTAAAACACAAATCTCTTCATGTTTAAGCGGTTGATTTCATCTCATCGCTGCATTGCACACTTATTATATTTGAGGAACTTTTGGATACCCTTTGCTACTACTATACCGGGTGTTCTTATTATGTTTATTAGGTATATGATATTAACTCCATGACCACACAGATCTGATGCCTTGACAACGTCTTCTTTGGTTATACCAGTTTGTTGTGTCTGTAGTATCTTGAATTACAACATCGTCTTTAAGGATGTTTGAGAGGCAAGACCTTCTCACTCTATAAGATCACCATACCCAGGAGTTTGTAGGTTGTGTGATGTAGTTAAGTGTCTAAATGTTGTAGGACTCATCGGTTTTGTCACCTGTAGATACATAGGAATAATTCCTGCAGTTGGTTCGCATTATTTTGAGGGGAACCATCCTTGCTACTTCCCCGCGAGAATATGAGGTCAAGTTGTCAGTTCTCATTTTAGCCGGGATGAGAGGTGAGTCTCCTTGCGGCCCACAGGATGTTTTCCTCCCTTGCCTCGCTACTTGTATTTTACATTTCCTTTTAAAGATGGGGTTTCAGGAGTGAGTTGTGTGTGTGTGTGTGTGTGTGTGTGTGTGTGTGTGTGTGTGTGTGTGAGTGTGTGTGTGAGTGTGAGTTTGTGTGTGTGAGTGTGTGTGTGTGTGTGTGTGTGTGTGTGTGTGTGTGTGTGTGTGTGTGTGTGTGTGTCGCAGTCCGCTTGTACATATCACTGTTTTGTTCTTCCGTCAAGGGAGCAGTGTTTACCCACAACATCCATAGATAGTAACGGTGCTATGACCAAGGGACTATTCTTCTCCGGCACGTTCTCAGTCGACGAAGAATTTGAAATAAAAAGTCGGCAGATGTGAATTTATCCGATGTTTGAAACCTGGAATGTTTTTCAGGGTTTGAAAATATGTTTTCTGTGCTATATCATGTCGCTAATGTAAACGGATGTATTTTTCAATTTCATCCGGGGGTGCGCTCCACAGAGTTGATCCTTATTTTTGTAGATGGCGGAATCGTTTTCTTGCGTGTGAGGTGGAGAGATACGCACTTGGGACGTGGGTTGGGTTGTGTAGAAATGCGATGTGGACCGAAGTCTTGGTAGGAGTTAGTGGAGGGGTTGTTGTATTGATGTTCCTCCTTTTTTTTTTTTTTTTGTATCTTTGTTTTAGTCGGCATGGCACGGACAGAAAGATGCTCCTCCGTAGCCATCTCGCTTGAGAAGGAAATTGAAAAGGTAAAGAAAGAGTCAGAAGAAATTAATCTAAGCTCCTGAGATGTTTGTACACTTGACTCTGAAAGATGGAAAAGTCGCTGGAAGAAGAAGAAGAAGAAGACGAAAGAAAAGGATTGAGCACTCCACATCTTCGTTGTTCGAGGAAAGAGGAATGCATTGTTGTGGTCATTTCTCGTGTGGCTGGAGTTCCTCAGAGAAACTGTGGGAAGCTGCTAGCAGCCAGGCGCGTACCGTGGAAGGGAGACACGCAGAGGGCGCGTGAGTGCAATAGCCGAAATGATGATACCAGTAGAACAGAAGGGGGATGGTTGAAGAGAGGTAACGGGAAGAGATAGACTTTTGCCTTATGCTTCTTGATTGGCAGTTGAGCGCCAGGGTTGAACCGCATGAGCTGTTACCCTCCTCCCTTTCCTTTCTTTGTTTATCGTGCTCCTCCTCACTGGCCGACTCTCAAAAACCCTACAACGGAACCCCTCTCACATTCTTCTGCCTAAAAAGGAGAACAGTTGATAAGGGGAAAGAGAGAGGGGGAAAAGAGGCGCCACTGGTATTCGATTCGGCCTCCATACTGAGGCGAATGAGACCCCTGCAGATATGGTATTGGATCTAAGCAGAAAAATTGCGGCTTCTGTGTATCGCCCTTAGCATCTGGGAATTAGATATCGTGAGTTTCCAGGACAGAGTAGAGGATATGGTTATACCCAGCATGTTATTGTCATATCTGGGTTGAAATTTGGTGTTTTGCCTTTTGATATTAGGTGTTGAGAAAAAAAAAAGAAGAAAAGAATGACTTTAAGTCATAGGTGTTGATACTGATTAGCTGTTTTAGAAATGCGTATGTCCTGGCTTTTGACCAGACCCCTTAAGGGTTAGGTCAAAGGTCACACTATCATGCCCAAAGGGTTGCACCTCTTTGCTCAAGAGGTTTCAGTGTATCAAGTTATTATTGACTCAGCAGTCTTGATGTATAGTAGGAATGATTGACCAGAACACAGTGTGTATCATGGTACAGATATGATTATAACGTACCATCGTTCCGTTTTGATAGAAACATCATGAGAAGTGTTGTGGATTAGAAGTGGAAGGTGTTCATTCACTGAATCATCTGTTGACCTTCAGCTGATTGATCCTCTGACATGGTCATCTGCTTCGGTGTTTCCATCGCCAGACTCTCGCTCCTTCACTGTCCCTCCCTCCATCTATAGACTCCCTCTTTCCCTGACTTTCCATTGTTAGACTCCCCCCATCTATCACTGTCTTTCCATCACTAGGCTCCCTCCTTCCTTTTTTTCCCCCACCGCTAGACACCCTCCCTCCTTCACTATCTTTCCCTCACTTGACTCCCTCTCTCTTTTACTGTCTTTCCTTAGCTAGACTCCCTCCCTCTTTCATTCTCTTTCCATCACTTGTTTCCCTCCCTCTTTTCTCATTTCCCTCCCATCACTACACTCTCTCATTCCTTGCCAGTCTTTCCATTATTAGACCCTGTGACTCCCTTTCATTCCATCGCTAGACTCCTCCCTCACTCCCTCGTTGTAAATATTATCTCCTCCATCTTGTGCACTCATCTCACTGTAATTCTTTCCGGGTTCTTGTCAGTATTACACACTATCTTACTGCCTCATCTCTCACTGTCTCGGCTTTCTCAGTGTAGCCTGTCTCTCCTGGTCTCTTTGTGTCTCGCTGTAGAGACTACCCTGCGCTCGCACATTTGCATTTCTTACTTTTATCAGTTCTTGTTGCACTCTGGCTTCTCGGGAAATCCAATACAGCGAACTTCACTCTTCAGTATTTTAGTGTTGTGCGCTATTCTCTTTCATGGTGCATGACGATAGTGTTATCCAGCCGACTTGTCTTATATCAGGCATAGTGACAGCCCTGTCCAGCAGATCTGTCCCACATGATGTATGGTGACGGACCTGTCCAGCAGATCCGTCCCACACGGTTCATGGTGACAGACCTGTCCAGCAGATTCGTCCCACACGGTTCATGGTGACAGACCTGTCCAGCAGATCCGTTCCACACGGTTCATGGTGACAGACCTGTCCAGCAGATCCGTTCCATACAGTTCATGGTGACAGACCTGTCCAGCAGATTCGTCCCACACGGTTCATGGTGACAGACCTGTCCAGCAGATCCGTCCCATACAGTTCATGGTGACAGACCTGTCCAGCAGATCCGTTCCACACGGTTCATGGGGACAGACCTGTCCAGCAGATCAGTCCTACATGGATCTTGGTAACATGCCGCACATAAAACTGTCCAGCCTGGTCTGGGGCCAGGCTGCTCCTTTGATCATTCATGCTGTCTGAGGCCGCTGCCCGCTAGCACACGTAAGCACTGGAGAGCGGCTGATAAGGTGCACTTTGTAGATATTTATCCAGTGTGTTCTTGGAGCTTGCCACTGGTTGGTCGAGTATGTTTATCATGTTTACTGTCACAGCTCTGAGCTCGCTCACTCAGGTCCTGGATGTTGATGCAAGTTTTCTTTATCTGTAGTCCTAAGTTTCCAGTGGTGGTATAATATAACCTCCCAAGTGTACTACTGGATCCAGGCGTAGAAATTATTATACAGTGAAGGAATTGAGGCCTTTCAACCCTTTGCATGTGTGCTGGTTGATAATGTATATCTCCCAACTGCAATGCAGGGGACGAATTCCAAATGATATCAGCCGTTTCATGAGGTAGTTTGGATGTCAGACGAATTACAACATTTTCTAACAAAGACACAGTTTCACCCGGCGTAAATGACGTGCACCCAAAAAGATATAGTCAAGTCTTAGGATACAGACCCCGCTTTGAAAAGCTGCAGAATCCAGTCCCCCTCTGTTTTACGGGATTGATAGTGGCTTTATTGTACTCGACTGGGAGTAGGGTCATCCCACAGGCTTATTTAAGGTCTGTCACCACCTTCCGTGATACTACTGAGGTTTTTCTGTGTCCCGTAAGTCCGTGGGAGTTTTGTTTCCCTAATGTTTCACAAGATGAGGAGGTGAAAGTTTTCTCCATCGGAAATGGTGGGCTGGCTGGAGGCCTTAACTGGTGTCTGTCTGTAGCCCTTTACGCTGATATCGTATGTAAATGATGGTAGGAAGCTCGACACATTAGACCCAAGCCCACATCAGACCAGGAGGCCCATTTTAGACATCCCTACCGTGTCACCTAAGAGTGTCGTCAGGATTCATGTTGGTATCATAATTATTAGCGTATCATTGATTTATCGGTGGGTCTCCCGCTGCTCCCTGCCCCAAGTTGTAATGGGAATATTTCGCCATGTTTCCTGAGGTCGTTGCTACATACCTTCATGGCTCTACCTTGTTTCAACGTCCGATGATAAAGAGCACGACGTTACGATCCCTGGGTATGATGACCTGGTCCTCTTGACTCAAGGGTCGCACCATCCTATACTCAAGAGATTGTGAATTTACATTGAACACCAACTGGAAGAAATGTGATGAGGTCTGTTGTTGTTCGTCCATCCTCTGGTCCCTACACGTGTTGCTGGATGGTAATTTCAGATTCTCCTGTAGTAGGCGAGCTTAAACTTTGCGTTTTTCATACCTTATATTGTGCCTTATAGTGAGGGAATAGATTCAAGGTGGCTGGAAGAAATATTACTGTATCTGTGTTCCTTATGGCTATTGTGGTAGAGAGTACTTCTCTGATGATACTTTTGTTTGATTCATTTTGGTAGTCTTCAAGTTACGGTGCTCAGTATGATTACAGTGTTTCCGTAGGGAACTAGTGTGCCGGCACCGGGGGGCATTAGCCGGCTTGTCATACAGGCTGGCCGTCGCTGGCACGTTAGTCCTATATCGCCTTAGTTAAGGTTCGGCTCAGGCTGAGTCAGTGTTTCTGTATGTGACAGACTATTGGACTGAACCGTAATAGGATGGCACCTGATGGCAGCTGTTGTCTTCCATGTGGTGGTCGAGGGTACTTCGTCTTCAGTTGAAGAATATCCTCGACTCCTTTTGGCACGACGGTACGATGCTCTGGCATGATGGTGTGACCTCTGACCTGATGGTTGAAGGTCGTGTCAAGGGTTGGTTATGAGTCAGGGTCGGTTTCATATGTGTGGGGTTCTGAAGGGTGTACCGAGCATCCTGGAAAAAAAAAAAAATTGGTGAGGCCCCTTCGCTCGTTAAGGTTTGGGAAAGAAGGAAGAAGACTTGCGAAGGATTGTACCATCACTAGATAAAGATAGTAACGAGGACGCATGGTAACAAGCGGACGCATGATCGTACCATTACCAAACAAAGACAGTAATTAACGAGTGATTGTACGGTTACCAAACAAGTATAGCCAGGAGGGCGGACGGTAGCGAGCATTTAGTGACGAGCGGAATGGTGTGTTTCCGGCCCCGATTCGCCGGTCTCACACATCGGCAAAGATTGGTCGTTGACCTGCAATTGGATCGGCTTTATCGCGTACTTACCTGAGTATTGCCTTCCAGGCGTGTCTCCCAGAGCAGCAGTGGTGTAGATATCCTGGTATATACGAGCAAGGAAGGTGTATTATCATGTATCCCACAGAGAACAGTAGTGGTGTAGATATTCTGGTATATACGAACAAGGAAAATGTATCATCATGTATCCCACAAAGAACAGTAGTGGTGAAGATATTCTGGTATATACGAGCAAGGAAGTTGTATTATGTTTCCCACAAGGAACATTAGTGGTGTGGTTATTCTGGTGTATATATCGCCCCAAAAAACAAAGGATGAAGATCCTCGTCTGTTACGTGTGTGTCACCACGTAACGTGACCAGAATATGGAGACGTGTGGACTGTAAACGTATCCAAAGAAGATGAATAATGTTCCAGTGCGTCTGGAACAGCGAGAACAGATGATATGGTCATGAATCTACCAGGATGTGTATTCTTTACAGCTGTTTATTACTAGCATCATAAAAATTTGACTGATAAGTCTGATAGTTATTTACATACTTCAGGTCCTCCAGTTCACTTAATTTTGCATTATCCTTCTCATTCATATATCCTAAATTTTGTGAAGTGTTGTTCTCATCCTAAGTATAAAGCTTGTTTACCTGTTTTCTGTATGTCTAAACATGAAGTAGTGTCGAATGAACCGTGATACAGGCAGTCTCACAAGAACTAATAGGGAAGGATTGTGGCATCTCCATTTGCGTCTAGGAATAAAGAAACAGTGAAAAGAGATCTTTCTTACTTACCTCTTTGACGATGACTGACAGAACGACTCTCGGGTATGATGCCATGGCCTTCGACTTGATTCTCTAGGGTCAGACCAGATGGCCAAGGTCCTACGGTGGAGCTTGGGGAAGTTAAAAAGGAAGACAGTAGTTGTCCTAGGATCCTCCAGGAGCGTGGAGGAAAACACTGTGTGTCCTGGGGTCCTCCAGCAACTTGGAGGAAGACAGTGTTTGTCCTGGGGTCCTCCAGGAGCGGGGTTTTGATGATGATGTACCGTGTCACATCAAGGACCTCGGTGCTGCTCAGAACGTGGGCCGGCCAAGGAGAAGCTAGAAAGAATTTACACTTGGCCTTGAACCCTGACCTTATCCGGGGGAGTTACTATCATGAATTTTTTACGCAACACACACTTTGATGGATGCCCTCTCTACTCCCCCCCCCCGCGTTTCTTGCTGTGTTAAGACTACAGACGGACGGATGGAGAAGCACACTGTGGACGGGACTGACGGGCGTTCGAGTGCTGTGGCGACCATAGCCTTTGACGAAGGACAGTTTATTCGGTAATTTGAGGTACTTGTCTACGTTAAGGGTCTACATTAAGGGGTAATCAAGGTAGTGAGGGTAAGGGAAAAGGGATGAAGAGTTAATTAAACATACAGGACGATAGATATGATAAAAAAAAAGGATGCTGATTGGACAAGGAGGAGAGTAGATAGATAGAATTAATCGTGAATAGCACGGTAACGACATTAGTATGCAAGGAAGGGGAGTGCCACTGTGCGTGACTTGCCGGTTTCTTAAGAAGAAACATTATTGGTTTTGAAGGAAGTTTTATTAACTTTACTTCCGCACGGTGTTGTAAAGGGGAGAAGCCCTCACGTTAAGTCTCGTGAGCCTCACGGCACAGAACTAACTTTTGCAGCTTGGTAACGAGAGACCCGGGCGTCCAGGAGATTTCTTCTGGGCTCTGTTGGATGGGGAGGGATGGCTGTAGACCTGCTGGGCTGCCTCCTGACGTTGGTTCTGGTTGGGTGACTGCTTATGTTTCGTGTGGGTTTGCAGCGGATGACCACAGAATAATGTGCGTGTATTATTTTAAAAGCCGTTGAACATTTGGTCCATTGTAGATAGAGCTCTGGGTATACATTGTGGCACTTTTGTGTGTGTGTGTGTGTATTTTCACCACTTATTTCCCCGCTTGTCATGTCGACAATTTGTTGGGTTTGCTAGAGTGTCATTCAATTTGTCATTTTCCGTATATCATTTTTCATAGATTTCCATGACAAAGTCGTATTGTACATTATAAAGTTTATTTTTATTGTATATAGAGATATGTGACATTTTAAAGCACTGTCAACGTTTTGAATTGTGGGGGCGAGATGAGCGTGTGGGGGCAATGGACGACATCCGTCTAAAGGAGTGATTGATATACCTGGAGGAAGGACACTGACGACGAGGACACGGCCAGCGCCGAAAGCCGTGGCTGTGGATGTAGTGTTGTGTCTGATCGTCAGGAGGAACAAGGGAGTAGGTGGAGTGCTAACGCTGGGAGACCTTGCTGCTTGATGACGAATCGAAGCTCTTGGCACAAAGTCGTTGGTAAACTGTAGCGTTTTGGCATCGTGAACGACTTGAAAAGGTCGTAGGTTCGATTCCTATAGGAAAGAAATATTTTCTTGGTTATGTATACGTATTTTATGATGGCAGGAAGCTTACAAGAATATGCAGCCGTTGGGCGACTATTTGTGAGCATTCGACATTAAAAGTTAGAGCGTCCAAAGTCGTAAGTGGCGTGAACTTATGCCGCCGGCAGGCACTGAGTATCCTTGACAGCGTATCAAATTTGGTCCGGCGGCTACGTTTGACAGGACCCGAAAGTTTTGACAGGGATGTATGCAGGGTCGGGGGCTGCCGGTGTGTGGCAAGGTTTACCGAGGCGAAGTTGAGAGGGAATAGGGATGTTCGTCTTTCCAGGGGCTGTAATGGCCAGGTCAGGTAGCGTGTTGAGAATATGAATATGATGGTCGTTATATGGCACAGAACACAGGCCATTTCTCTGGTATTGCACGTTGGATTATCGATTTTGTAACCCTCCTGAGTTCAGATTTACAGACGTTCGCACCCCGTAGCTACGCCAGTAGCCATGATTTCCGTGATCGACTTAGGATTTGTAACACTATACACACCAATGATGGCAATGAGGAAACAAGAGAAAGAATCCGTCAGACCGCAAACCCCACTGTCGCTGGTCGTCCCAGACGGAGATCCTTCTGTGTGCAACTTACTAAAGACTTGAGGAGTCTGCCCTGAGGTTGGTTGACTGATCTGTGGGTCGTACTCAGTGAGTTTCTGATAACTTATTTTTCTCATACGATAATTCATTTTTGTGCAAATTACTCATTTTTCCCTTCACTTGATTGTCATTTATGTGGATATTAAATGACTGAAATAAACTGGATATGAGGTTTGTCGCGGGGTCTCAAAGACCAGGTCCCACTGGAAAGTAAGAAGGAAAATAACATCAAAGTCAGGGACCTACGTCTGTTTAACGTGCTGCGTGTACGTCAGACCAGCGCATCTGAACAGCCTGGTAGACCCAGTCCATAACAAGGATGGCGGAGTGACTGAGGTGTGAGGGCAGAGGAGAACCACCGCCAGAGATGTCTGAGAATAAAATGCCATGCAAAGACTGGGAGAGGCATGGGGAATGAGGTAATGAGGTCAAGGGTGGCTTTCTCGGTGGCGGGAACGCGTCTCCACCAGGTCTACAGTCAGCCTTACGAGACGCATGTCTCCGCTTGGTCTACAGTTTTTCGTATCACAGACACGTTCCCACACGGTATGCGCCTCGCTGTATCAAGGACACTTCTTCGTCCGTACTACATTAATGTATCAGGGCCACGTCTCTCCCTGCACTACCTTCCACTGTATCAGGGCCACGTCTCTCCCTGCACTACCTTCCATTGTATCAGGGCCACGTCTCTCCCTGCACTACCTTCCATTGTATCAGGGCCACGTCTCTCCCTGCACTACCTTCCACTGTATCAGGGCCACGTCTCTCCCTGCACTACCTTCCATTGTATCAGGGCCACGTCTCTCCCTGCACTACCTTCCACTGTATCAGGGCCACGTCTCTCCCTGCACTACCTTCCATTGTATCAGGGCCACGTCTCTCCCTGCACTACCTTCCATTGTATCAGGGCCACGTCTCTCCCTGCACTACCTTCCACTGTATCAGGGACTCGTGTGCCACTGTTCCACACGCGCCTGCATCAGGGACACACCTGCTCATGTTATCATGTTATATACACTGTGACATGCGGGACATGTCTCTACCGTTCTTCACTCACCTATACTTGGAAGAAGTTCACACTTACACTACGGCTTTATACCTGGGTTATACAAGTCTCCTGCATGCTGAAAGAAAAAAGTGAATTTTTTTTTCCAGTGTGTATGTTTATTACATGAGCTTGCAAATATATATATATATATATATATATATATATATATATATATATATATATATATATATATATATATATATATTAGGTAATGTAGTTTGATATTCTATCGAGTGCGTTTTAAGAAACGCGTATCATCATTGCTAAAGGTTTTTCAATGTGTTCTCAGTTTTGTCTATGAAATCGAGTACGCCATATGAGTTTTGCTATATTTTGCTTGAAAGGGAAGATACAGCTCTGAGTTTTGAGATGCCGCTCTGCATATTTTATTAAACTTCAGTTATTTGAAGTCTTACCCCAAGGGGATGGGGGGGTGAGAGTACTATCAACGTGCCTCCTGCCGGTCGTAGAAGACGACTAAAAAGGGGCGGTTGGGAGGGGCGGGGATGGAAATCTTTTCCCCTTCGTTTATCAACCCTTTCCCCATGGAAGGAGCAGAAGCAGCAACGAAGGCTTACTAGGTTGTCTTTGACGCTACCTCGCTGAGGAGGGGAAAGCGAGCATGTATTATATATAGCGTCGGTGCTGGGGAGATGGACCTGCTTACGCTGCGGGTTCTGTAAAACAGTGGCACACATTCCTACGTCAGTTATTCTAGATTTTACGCATCCATCCCGAGGGAATGTAATTACCACGGCAGGTAGTAGACTTGCTCTCGTTTTATATATTCTCTCACGCACTTGAACATCAGGTCCAACAATTGCATCAGTCTTCTCCTGGGAAATGTATAGGAGATTGCACGCATGGTCTATTTTCAGAGGGCTGGAGCCTTCATAATTGTTGAGGTGTATGCCGGGCAGCACCAGGTCATGTCCATTGCTGCTGGCCGGGGGTTTGGTTAATTACTGCTCTCTCTCTCTCTCTCTCTCTCTCTCTCTCTCTCTCTCTCTCTCTCTCTCTCTCTCTCTCTCTCTCTCTCTCTCTCTCTCTCCCCCGCCAGACTCAAACTCTCTACACTTTCTTTTTTTTTCTCTCTTTATAACCTAAAGCGGGTTAGATGTATACCTCTCTCTCTCTCTCTCTCTCTCTCTCTCTCTCTCTCTCTCTCTCTCTCTCTCTCTCTCCCCCCGCCAGACTCAAACTCTCTACACTTTCTTTTTTTTTTCTCTCTTTATAACCTAAAGCGGGTTAGATGTATACCTCTCTCTCTCTCTCTCTCTCTCTCTCTCTCTCTCTCTCTCTCTCTCTCTCTCTCTCTCTCTCTCGCCCCCGTCCATCGCGACGCCCATCTCTCCCTGCGAGCAGATTGCAAGAACAGCATCATTATGACTAAACTCGCGCACTAAATCACACCAGGAGCCACAGGACAAAAAATGAGAGAAAATGCCGGACTAGATTGAGAGGACAGGCTGTTATGGCGTCGTTATTGGAGTCGACCAGGATTGTGAGCGGCTAGCCAGGCTGGGTCATGAGAAGAGGAGGAGGAGGAGGGAGGGATGGATGGATGGAGGTAGGCGTCGCATAAGAGAGAGGAGGCAAGGGAGGCGTCACATTGCCCAGGAGCAACGCAAGGAGGACAAGTGAGGATTTCTCGTGGAAGGTGCAGTCGTCTGATCCCATAATGGCCTTTGTCACTGGTTAGGTGAGAGAGAACTGTAGATGTTTGGGCTTGAGGGAAGACCATACCTCATGTGTATAAAGATGGATGTGACGTCGTTACCATACCCTTGTGTGTTGAGCGGGGCTAATGAGTGAGGGAGATTACACCCTGTGTATTGTCTATCATTAGACTGGAGATTTATGTACTCTTATTCCCTTGGTGGGAATACAGAGGTTGTCTCTATCTCTTCGATACCGGGATGTGAAGCCTCACCGTACTGTCTTTTCTTGTCCCAAAGCGAATATAGAAATTCGGTAATGTTTTGCTCTCTCTTCTCTCTTCTCTCTCTCTCTCTCTCTCTCTCTCTCTCTCTCTCTCTCTCTCTCTCTCTCTCTCTCTCTCTCTCTCTCTCTCTAATGATTCCTGAAGCTCTACGATGTACAGAATTATGTGATACATATTAACATGAAGATTCAGTTTCCGTATATAGGATTCTGGAGTGACAGCATGTAATGTTTTCATGAAACTCTGAGCACGACAATACGACGTTTCAACTCGACGATATGTCAGGTGGGCATGATGGCCTGGCCTTTGATTGACGTGACCCCCAAGGGTCAGTATAAAAGCGGGACCGTCGTCGCCAGGGGACCTTCCCACAGCCTGGACTGTGAAGCTCGAGACGTGTTTGAATCACAGCCAAGAGCTATACATCCACCGGCTCCACAACACAGTATTTCCTAGCACCCGCCGGCAGCTCCAGCTGTATGGAGCCTAGTTTTATTATTAGGTAGGAAGGGAGAATGTGAGGGAGAAGATCATAAATTGGTGATATATATATATATATATATATATATATATATATATATATATATATATATATATATATATATATATATATATATATTACTGTCCCAGGATCCCTTTGTGGAAGGGGCTATAACGCTAGGAGCTTCCTCCATCCAGTCGGTAGCAGGGACGGGATTGTCTCCCTTGAAGCGTGAAGTTCTTTGACGAGTCTGTGCTCTCTTTTACGTCCACTGACGACGATACTGCATCGCCATAGGCGACCCTTCATTCGCAGTGTGACCCCGAGCAGGCGGAGTCCGGCAACACCAACCAGACCACCACCTTCCGTTGGCTGTTCAGAGTGGTGTAGGTAACGTATTGTAACTAGTCAATTCTCACCCAACGCTCTTGTATTTCAGTAACGTATGGGAACAGGAACTGAAGAGCATCACCACCAGCCACACCGTGTATAGTGAGGTCGAAAATGGTAGACCAGGTGACGGTGATACTCAGATGCAGAAAGAGAAGTATTACATATTGAGAGAATTACTTACACTGCCTACAGTGTTGCGTGCTGAAACATCGTCTTTCGAAGTAGATGTTGCACGGTTGGAAGAGGTTTTGGAGGACATTTACAGACAGCGCCGACTGTCGGAAAGCCAAAACTACTACTGGGAGGGACGGAGAACTCCCAGTATATTCTGCAGAGCGCAGGTGGGAGAGATATGTCTTGTGTTTTACTCATGGGAGAATCCCCGGAAGGTATGGTCCTCGCACATCACAGGAAAATCTATTTCCTTTTGGCATGACAGCCCGGTAAAGACCGTACGATAAAGTCAGTCAGGGACTAAGGTGCCGAAGAGCCGACCACATTACGAGGAAAGTGTGAACATCATGGGGGCGAGAAATTTTTCTACATCCTTTGTGTGAATACCAGAAATGTTGTCTTATTTTCCAGTTGGCAGTTTTGAAGGTCAGGGGGGGGTGAATACCTACAAAGTATATGTGATTAGCTTTATAGATGGGTACGTACTCCTGCAGGCTGTGGCCTCAGACAGCTGGAGAGACCAGAGAAACTGTGATGCAGCATATTTAAGTTCAGGGGTACAAACGAGCTTCCGAAATCGATGTGAAATGGCGTCGGGTCTTGTGAATAATAGCTCAGGAAAAGTAGCGTCGGTACTCCCAGTGACTTGTGAGCAGAGAGTCATATGCTGGAGGCACCCTGCCTGTGAACGTGAACTCACAATTAAGATAGCAGGCATTAGCAGACTTCATATATAAGGCCATCTTGGTACTCCCTGTCCAGGCTATGATCCATGCTCGATTGTAAGGCAAAACCATATGTCGTGTCAGCAGTTGAGGTTCATTGTGAGTTTGCTCAGCCAGAGGCCGACATGCGGCATGGATGAGCACATCGGTCGAGTGCCGTCGGTGTTGTCGTGGTGTACGTCACATTTACTGCTGACTGAATATATGAGTATTGTTTCGACTGAGAACAGGTGCATGCTTTCTTTTTTCCTTCCTAAAATGTCGTGTTATTGTACAGCGAAACAGTTGGCAATGACGATTATAAGCTTGGAAACGTACCTCACCCAGCTGCAGTGTCAGAAGAAATATCTGAATATAGAAAGTTAACGTCAGTTGTGGTGACGAAAGACGATTTATGGTCGATCTAAGTGATAGATATTCGTATGTTGTCTGCCGTTAGTTGTAATTTCCATGAAGGTGAGCGACGAAATGTCGTCCTCAGAGATCAGATGAATGGCTGAGTGATGGAGGGAGGCAGGGACGGAGGAGCCAAATTGTGAAGTGAGTTGATTAGTGCATCAGAGGCAGCTGATCCAAGGGAACACCTGTGCCCCGCTCGTTCCCCGCGGCTGCCACCATTATTGATCTGGGGGGAGGTCGGCAATCCCTCCCTGGCTGCCTTGATGACCGTGCCACCACTGTTGACGCGGCCAGTAACCTGACAACACCGTTGTGGGACACGCTGCAGTCCCAGGCCCAGTGGCCTCCAGTGTGGGTAGCGTAAGGAACACATCAAATACATAAATTGGAATCAAAGATAGCGTAAATAGGATATATATATATATATATATATATATATATATATATATATATATATATATATATATATATATATATATATATATCTTTCATACTATTCGCCATTTCCCTTGTGTTTATGGTAAGCCCAGGAGTCTTCCAATGGTTTTCGAAACATTTGCCGGCATCAGATTAAGCCGTTTATGCAATTTCTCCCCAGTGTATATCCTGCTGCATATTTGTTTCTCATTGGATTTTGTTTCTACGAACTCTTCAGTGCGTCATTTCAAGGAAGAAGTTGTCTTGGTAAGCAGGTTAGGCGCTAGATCTTGTAGCAGTTTCCGTGTGTGCGGTATGACGCATCTCTGGTGAATGTTCCCATGAGGACAGTTTTAGAGCTTTTAATTTCTTTTTTTTTTATACTTGAGACGGCACGGGCAGCAGAGGCCCTAGTCAAGGCCATCCCATTAACGTTATATATATATATATATATATATATATATATATATATATATATATATATATATATATATATATATATATATATGTGTGTGTGTGTGTGTGTGTGTGTGTGTGTGTGTGTATGTGTGTGTGTGTATGTGTGTGTGTGTGTGTTTTCTTTCTTTATTCGCCATTTCCCGCTTTAGCGAGGTAGCGTTAAGAACAGAGGACTGGGCCTTTGAGGTATATATATATATATATATATATATATATATATATATATATATATATATATATATATATATATACACCCTAGGCTGAGCTAGGTACACCATTTTATCGACCAACCCCTAGGGGTGGATGAACAGCTGGGTTGACTGTGGACCAACTGCCGCAACCAGGATTCGAACCTATGCGCTCGACCGCGACTCGGTAATTTGCGTATTTAACTGGATCGATGGGGCTGGCAAAGGACCTTTGGACGTTTCGTAGCTCTGCAATTTCTCCGTCTCTGTGTTCACACAACAGTATTCCAGTCAGGAGGGTACAAGTGCCGTGAATAATTCAGGAAACGATTGCTTCAGAAGTGCAGTAAAGGAGGGGGGTACGTCAGCCAAGATAACGGCAAGAGAAGTGGCAAAGCCAGGTAACAGACGACCAGATAGACTGTGACGAGGTTATCTGCTGCAGGACGGTACTAGCGACCCAAGTTCTTCGTCTTTGTAGATGGAGACAGGGTAGTAAGAAGAAAAGGCTCTCAGTAGTGTTGATATGCAGAAAATGGAAGATGAGCCAAGGAATACATGCGAAATTTGGCCACGGGGTAGGCAGCATGGGTGGGAGGAACATGAAGGTCAAGACATGAACCCTACTAGAGCTGCTCGAGGCCGGTGGGAGCTGCAGCTCTTGCTACCAGGGAAGGATTCCTGGACCAGCATGTCTGGCCCGCGCAACAAACACGCTAATGACGTTCATCGCAAGGACGTATTCAGTGCTTTGAGCACTCGAGAGCTGTACCTTACGTGTCCTTTTTTAGCTTTTATTTTGTGGGGTGGTTTAAATATAACTGGGAATTAATATATACGGGATCCTTGTGTATATTTTGTTTCTAGGATGATTTAGTAAGGTCATTAATGTTATGTTATTTTCTCCCGCAGGTGAGTCCTGTCCCACGGTTTGAGTCAGCAGGTGATATGAGGCCAGAGTGACGGAATGAGTATGGGGGAGATGAGGTCAGATGGCGTGTCAGCAGATGAGGTAAGGCCGGTTGTTGAATCAGCAGGGGGGACTTATTGCCTGGTGGTGAGTTAGCACCTGTAGCCAGGCTCACCGTGAGGCATCAGCCGGTACAGTGAAGCTTGGTGAGTCAGCGGGCGAGATCGAGCAGCGAGTCGGCAGATGAGGCTACTGGTGAGTCAGTATAGGTGAGACGGTATTTTGAGTCCGCTGTTGAGAGTGGTTGGTGACGGTGAATAAGCGGGTGAGTCGAGGCGGGTGGGTGAAGGCAGGAGACGAAGTGAGTGTGGGCGGCGGCGGCGACGGCATGGGGCCACTGCTGCCTGCCCTTTGTGTTGGGTCCGTGACAACACCGTCGCCAAGCCACCAGCCCAACCGCCCGCCCGCCCGCCCGGCCCTCACCTACTCCCTCCCCTCCCTCCTTCCCACTTCCAAGTGTGCTGGCCACTCTGTAGCCCCACGCCTGCTTGTTTGACCGCTTTCTGGCCACCTCCCTCGGCCAAGTGTGCTGGCCAGCCTCTCTACCTTATTACCCGCTTCGTCGCTTTCAGGCTCCTTCCCACGGTCAAGTGTAGCTGACCAGCCTCTAGCACCGCACCTGCTTGGCCGCTTCGTGGCCCTTCTCTCGGCCAAGTGCCCTGGCCGGCCTTTAAACCTCACACCTGCTTGGTTGCTTCCTGCCCCTCTCTAGGCCAAGTGTGCTGGCCGGCTCCTAGTCCCACACCTGCTTGTTTGGCAGCTTATAGGTTGAGCTGCCTTGCCGCCTCCTACTGCTGCAGCGGAATGTTTGTCTCATTGATTTAGAAGTGGTGTAGTATTGCTCCCGGATTGGTATGGGTTTCAAGGACTGTATGACTGTATATATAAATATATATGTAAATATATATATATATATATATATATATATATATATATATATATATATATATATATATATATATATATATATATATATATATATATATATATATATATAACCCTTCCTTTATTTCCTTTTCGTTAGATTAATATCTGCCGATTGTTTATTACCGGTCTTTAATGTTTTATTCTTTTGGACAGCTTTGATATGTAAAGATAGGATGATTTTTTGATCACGAAGTGGAGATATGTAATCAGAATCTTATCAGCCAGCGATCAGTGTTCATAACATGAAAATATTGAATTTCGACATGAACGTTTCGGGTTTACCGAAGATATGCCAACTTCATTTGAGTCATGATTACATATTTCCGTCGCTGGAGACATGAGCACAGAATTAAATTGCTGGAGTTTTGGGTACTTAAGTTGCTGGGGTCATGGGTATATATTTGAATTGCTGAAGTTATGGATACGTATTTGAATTGCTGAAGTTATGGGTACTTTTATTGCTCGAGTCATAGATAAATATCTAAGTTGCTGGGGTCTTGGGTACATATCTTAAGTTGCTGGAGTCATGGGTCCATATCTGAGTTGCTGGGGTCTTGGGTACATATCTGAGTTGCTGGAGTCATGAGTACATATCTGAGTTGCTGGGGTCTTGGGTACATATCTGAGTTGCTGGAGTCATGAGTACATATCTGAGTTGCTGGAGTCATGAGTACACTTCTAAGTTCCTGGAGTCATTGGTATATATCTAAGTTGTTTTAATCCTGGGTATATATCTATACTGCTGGATTATGGTTACAGTTCAAAGTTGGAGGAGTCATGGGTACTTATCTAGGTCGCTGGAGTCATGGGTAAAGTAACACGTAAAGTTTTCAGTTGGATGTGTGTGTGGATACAGACGCCACGTGTATTATGAGTGTACATGAATTAGCAAGATTGTAATGTATGGAAGAGCTTAACACAGACTTCAGTTGATATTGTATACCAAGTTATGGTGTGTCGTGTTCTTTGGTATATACACCTGAATTCCAGCTTGTGAGGAATCTTTACGTGTGAGATATTAAGAAAGAATTGGATCTTATTAAGGCTGTTGCGTTCTTTAAGTAATAGCGACAAATCCCGTATGACGTATCGGGTCTAAAAAGACACTTAGTAGATTCCATGGTTGGTAATTTTTTTCCTCAGTATGTTGTAGATGCCTGTGTGCGACATTATTGCCGCTTCGATAAATGATTAATTGTTATGTATCCTGGACCGAGGCGTATATGTGAAAAATCTATTGAGACCTGGCGCTACCTCGCTGACGCGGGAAATTGCGAGCAAGTATAAAGAATTGGTGACTTACTGTGCTCTCATTATTGTCATGAAATTTCTCGTTTTCTGTAGGTTAACTTGCTCGCAGACGATGAATATAGGAGGTTTACCTTGCTCGTAGATGAACATTTGAGGTTTACCTTGCTCCTAGATGAATATTTGAGGTTTATCTTGCTCCTAGATGAATATTTGAGGTTTATCTTGCTCCTAGATGAATATTTGAGGTTTACTTTGCTCCTAGATGAATATTTGAGGTTTACTTTGCTCCTAGATGAATATTTGAGGTTTACTTTGCTCCTAGATGAATATTTGAGGTTTACCTTACTCACAGATGAATACCTGAAGTTTACCTTGCGCATAGATGAATGGAATGTATATGAGTTTTACACAGATGAGTATTTGAGCTTTACCATCCTCACAGGTAAATGTCTCATAGATTCACACCTGGGACTTATCCAGCCAGCTTCAACAGGCAGAAGTTGATAATGCCAATTATGAGAAATGGTCATCTTGAATAGCTAGATTAATTAATCGCGTTGTGTCGTTCTCTTTAATTAATGTTCTAGCTGAAGCGCAGCGACTTGCTGTATACCATATCCGTTAGTTTGCAACGGATAGTCATTTGGGACGTAACGAGCTCAGGAGTTGGTTTGAATTAACTTTCACTAAGAAGATTTATTAGATCTTTGGTGACGACTTACGGACGAATCTTATATTGCCCCCCCCCCCTTTTTTTTTTAAATCAGAATTCGATCAATGTCAATTCTGACGTCTATTGGTCCTTCATGAAGAGTTACTGCTCCCGCTTATGAGAGAACTCATGATGAATAGATATAAATACTTTATGATTAATGGTTAAAGAATATATATATATATATCTCAGTATATCGTCTACTTGATAAGTGAAGTGAGATATTGCCATTATAAATCGTGATGCTCTGAAACTAAACACAATTTCCTGTTATGAGATGTTCCTTTTCCCAATAGATTAATGACAGAATCTCTCGCCAAGTTAGTGTTCAGTAATAAGGCTTGGGGAATGAATGACAGTGTCGTAACGTCGTAATGGAATTGCTTATGCTGTGCAGGCATGGGAGCCTATGTCTGGCCCATATTATTAATTCCTCTTGTGTCTTGCTGTCTGCTGCATCTTGGCTATCTGGCGCCCATTTTCTTTGCTTCTGTTACTTTGCGGAATTCCTTGCCCAGTGAAAATGAATGTGTGTGTTCTAATTTAATTTTTTCTGAAGGATATACGATGTAGGCGGTACCTGTTGCATGGAATTTTTACCAAGCGTAAATGCATGCACGACATTCTTTATAAACATGTTTTGCATAAAATGTTTTCCAGGTTTAAGATGTTTCCCGACAGCGTTCCATGACTCGTAATGCCAGGCAAATAACAGAAGCATCCTAGTTCCACGAGTCTTGATAACCATAACTTCATTGTAGGAAATCTAACGCTGTTCGTGGTGCCGGTTTATAGATAGACGTGGAAGTACATGGACGTCTTGATTATGTTACGTCTTCACTGATCTTTTCAGGTCAGCATAGTCTATGGAGGTGATACATCTGTAATGTTTTCCAGGCAGGTTCATCTTTGGATCATTTGCCTCAGGTTTTATTTATGCACTTCCTTGTTTATGGTTCGTTGTATTTGCAAGGGTCTTGTATATAATCACCACTTTCATGCTGTGACTCGTCTGTGTTTAGAAGGTTTTCGCGTGTCCGGTGATAATGGGTTTGTCTGTTCTGAGTCTGGCTTGCTTATGGTCGTTGGTGCGTTTTTGCACACTGTCTTGTCGTCAGATGTTTACCATTTTGCTGTGTGTGTGTGTGTGTGTGTGTGTGTGTGTGTGTGTGTGTGTGTGTGTGTGTGTGTGTCTATCTTTCTCCTGTCTTTATCTTTACAGTGGTTCACCTTCCTTCCACCCGACCATCTTTGTCCTCCTCCTCCCTCTGTCCACTCTCCTGTTACTTTTTCTTCCCCTTACTAAACCTTGTGTTCATCCTACTCGTCTAAAACTGCTGTTTGATTCACTACTACCACTACCTTCTTCACCACCTCCTCTTCCAGTACTGTCCTTTCATAATCTTGTGGTGGACCCACCCCCTTAAACCCCGTCCGTGGCATCAACCACCACCACCACCTCTACCGTTTCTACCACCACCACCGGCGGTATCTATGCCGCCACAGCCTCCTGTGTCGTCACTGCCACCGACATCCAACAACAATTTGCTTCCTTTCCTCATCTGTCAGCTCCACCTCGACTACCACCCCTCCTCCGGCACCACCAGCAATATCTCCCGTCCCTTCCTCATCTTTCAGCTCCAACGCCATACCTCCCCTGCTCCACCACCACCAATAAAATCAGCAACAACTGCTGCTCTTCCGTTCCTGTCGGCTCCAACTCCGCTGCCTCTCCTCCTCCGGAGTCACCGCCGCTCCGATCACCATCGCCGGTCACAACAGAAAGCAACGGTGTTGCCGTTGCTTGGTTTCCAAGTTACATCGTCGCCACCCGTGGTAACAGCTGCTGCTGTACCACAAGTGTTGGCTACACCCTCACCAGGCAGGGTGGCGGCAGGCAGGTGTGTTGCTGCAGTTGGGGCCATCACTGTTGTGATGGCAGCCAGCATTGTCGCCGGGAAGGAGCGCCTGGCTGGCTGGCAGGGAACTCCTCCCTCCCCAGCCGTCGCCGTTTGCGTCTCGTAACATTGTCTCTGGGAATCAATGTCACGGCCAAGTTCCCCCGGTATTTACTCCTTGGCAAATTTGTCCATTAGTTACCGTCTCGCTCTTTGTCTTTTGTAATGTTGCCAGGTTTTTCTCGAGGCTTTTCAAGGAAGAAACTCGATTTGAAATTTGAAATAACTGTCCGGGGGTGTAATGCCTGTTGGTAAGGAAAATTGAGAGTTTTGCCGTGGAGTAGTGCATTTTGAACATGAGATAGCGATTGATTTTTGTGGTCTGTTTGAAATGGTGCAAAAAAAAAAAAAGTTGTTTTAACTGGCAGTAAGCGAGATCAAAACATTGTGGCTGGCAGTAGGTTATTTAAGATTTTTGCTAACCTAAATCCTTGTCCATGTGTCTAATGCACTAGATATGGTATTTCATCATCCTTATTTTGAATGAGTGTTTTAGTGTGTGTTGAGCGTGTAATGATAATGACAATAATCATTATATTCACATATTTGATTACTTTATTGGATATAATATACCGCCAAATGCTGACAGTATAGAAATAGAATACACACAACTGAGACACGGGGGCTGTAGCAAGAGGATGGGTATTAAAACAGTCTCTACACAAACATTACGTGTATTTTAGAATGTTTGTAGTGGTTGGAACAGCTGTTTTTGAAGAGTGTTTACGAGCTCGAATGGGCCCAGTGTGGTTATGTTGTCGAACTGCAACTCGGGGAACAAGGATCTGTGGTGGCAGGAGGTGACGGTGGCGGGACTGTTGCTGTAGCTTCTTTCCGACCTCTCGACTGATGTCCAGTTGGTGTTTTTTTACGTGAGTTTGGAGAACGAAATTTGTTTAGCGCCTTTTAATACTTGTTGTAAGAGGGACGGAGGATGAAATTGAGTGCCCCTTTTCTGCTCCTTTTCAAGCATGAGCGAGTTTCTGAGGACTTAGTTTTATACATGTTCTCGAGTCCACGTAGTGGGAATGCAAGTGACTTGAGTGTACGGACAGTGCAGACACTGATTGTGCTGACCTCCTCCTTCCTTCCATGTCATTTTATCGTCCTGCGTGACACCGAGAAGCTTGGTGGACTGAACATCTTGGAGGAAGGTGAGGCGTAAAGATACCCTTTGGGGGGGGGTTGGATTATGATTGGAAGCGAGATCGTGGTTTGGGTGGTAGTGATGGCAGTGGTGCAGCTCCGGACATTATTGATGGTGTTCTACAGGGTCGTATAGACGAAGGAGCTGTTACTAAGGCACTTCCATCGAACAGTTACATTCATTAGGGCATCGCTTAGGAGGAAATGCCAGGATCCCATTTTTTTTTTTTACCCTGTAGGGGGGGCCTCCACAGGTCAGAGGGTGGAAGGTGGAGGTGGCTCATCGGAAGCGTACAGCCCGGCGGAAATAAAAATGGAGGGACTGACCCTTGGGACAGAAGCCAGACGAGTGGGTCTCGTGGGAGGGTTGAATTCTGGTGGTCGAGAGAGAGGTTGGGGGATTTGGGGCTCGGGCCAGGGGATGGGAGAATTAGTTGTGGTGGTGGTGGTAGGATTCATGGGTAGGAAGTGAGGGTTAGGTGGGTAAACCCTAGAGGGAAGGAAGATGGGTAAAGTGGCCCCGGGGATGTAGGGAGTGGCCCTAGGGTTACGGAGGGTCAGATATGTTAGTCAACGTGTGACGTGTTCGCAGCAGCCTGCTAACCTAGGGGGAATGGTTTCTCCTCCGCCCCACCGTCTATTGTTTGTCATCTGCTGCAGCAGAGGTCAGTGCTTCCGCCTCCCACCGTCCATTATTTCATCTGCAGCACCGGAGGTCACCGCTTCCTCCCCCACCGTCCATTATCTGTCATCTGGAGCACGAGGGGACACCGCTTCCCCGTTTTGTGTCCCTTTGTTACATTTCAGGGCCTACCAGCGATGGCTCGAGGCACGCTCTCTGTTGAATGTGTTACGTAAAGATATGTTTCCTTGGCCCTGTGTGGATATTTCTCTCGGAGGAAAGTACTTGATGTCTTCCCAGACATCGTAGAAACGTAGCTCAGGAACTCGTTGTAGTCACCTCTTAGTTCAGTCCGGGGCGGGAGTTCGTCCTCTCGCTGGGCGCCCCATGTATTGAAGTTATGTTGCCCCCAGTGCGGGATGAGTCACACTCTTAGAGGGGGGAATGTGGGATGTCCCTCACCCCTCCAGCACCACAGTTTTCCCACACGCGGGATATTGAAATTACCAGTCAGTGTCCTCACGTTACAGACATGAATACCTGTGAGTTTAGTAAAAACTCAGGTGATATACGTCCAGCTTGGAAATGGTAGTATTGGGAGTTTACAAGCATATGTCGATGATAGGGTCTCTCTTTAAAGGCCCACATCCCGGCTTTAAACCGAACTGCACCGCCAAATGTTTACATCCCTTTACATGTAATTCCAACTCGTGAGCGACGTATATCTTTTAAGACTTTGTTATTGTACTCCCAGATGTGAAGATGGTAGCTAAGTGTGAAAACACTAAAGGATTATACAGCCCAGGGACGTCTTGATTGTCTGTTCCATTGGAAATTTATTCCTACATTTTGTTGGACTGACATAATGGTAGACTGAGGTATAATTGCCATGAGGACTGGTTACAGCTGTACACCCTTGGCTGGACTGGTCGCCAAGACCTGCCCCCTTCCCTCCAAACCAGTGGGGAAGGGGGCGAGCTTTCTCAAATTTATTACCCCTGTTTTTAGAAGCTGCTGAGTGTAATTGTACGTAGCCTCCTCTGATTTACTGGAAATTGTCTTTGGTCATTTTTCCGTAAAGAGAATTATTTTTTTTTCTCTTTAGTGTTGTTGCTGGACCCTGTACTGTATATGAATAAGAAAATGAAGATCACGAGCAGGTTTTTAACAGCAGATGTTTGAAATCCATTTGATTGGGATTTTATGATTTTATTTTTTTCTATCGACGGTTGAAATCCATTTGATTGGGATTTCCTAATTTTATTTATTATTTTTTTCATCTTTTAGTATAATATGGACTGTCTTTTCCTATGTGTCTCTTGTTTCAGAGCACACATTGACGTACGCAAGGCAGTTGAAATGGCAGAGATTAACTGATATTCAGCGTGACTGTACATAATGAATGATCGAGTCGGGCGTGCCTCAGGGGGGCTTGTTTACCCTTACAGCTTCGTCTCCCAGCCGCACCCACTTCACCTAGACGCAGTACGAGTCTTAGCTTATTTGCACTTATACTCAGAGACATTGATACATTTAAAGAAAGACTCATTTTTGAATCGCCTTTATGAAATACTGAAGTGATATATATATATTACATTTTTGGAAAACGACAGAGGTGTAAAGAATCACACTTTTTGCTTTGAGAAAATAAAGGAATTCATTCACCAGTTGGTAAGGAGGCGTGTGCTTGGTGTTCATTTCTGGTGCAGTTGCTACCGATGCGGCCCAGCAATATAAGGGGCCCGGGTTGGAAACCCGAATATGACAGTCGATTCGCAGCCATCCCTGTTGTCCATCCTACTCTCCGGTCGATAAATGGTTATCTGGCGTAAGCTAGAGTGGATATGTGTGAGTAAATAAGGTTAAGACGTGGGTTGTGTATATATATATATATATATATATATATATATATATATATATATATATATATATATATATATATATATATAACAAAGTTAAAAAAAACGGGGCAGCACGGCTGTAAGTCTCTCCCTCCCAGCAACTTGCAAATGGTAATGACAAGAAAAGAGGAGATTGTGCACCGGCGCCTGTGTTGGTATGAGTGATGATGAGAGTTCGATACAGGACGATATAATGGTTAGGGGAGTGAAGGAGGCCGTCTCCGCCGCCCAGCTTGTTTCCTACGTCCGTGGGGAGCTGGGTTGGCCGTGGTAGCCAGCCACATCTGTAGTGAGACGCCCGTGCGTGTTTTTTATTTTTCTGATTCTTGGTGAACTGCTGTGTGGGCGGGCTGATGGAGTAAGGGAGGTTCCTCCGCTCTTTAAACAGATTGCTGGTTGTAAAATGACTCGTTCTGTCCGTCGTATCCTTCTTGTGATGAGGGTGTGTCTGGACGGCGACTTCTCCCTCTCGTTTATTATTATCAAAAGTCGTGAGGGTACCTAGTAAGACGTCGAAGTATATCTCCTGTAAAGGACAAGAAGAGTAATAACGCCGGCGTGAGAACTGCCGGAGGAATGGTGCAGGTCTGACAGTGATGAAGAGCGCTGTGATATACGCTGGCTGGACGGTGCGCGGCCGCTGCAATGTGTTTCTTGAATTGTGGTTGTGGTCTTGGTGCGGCGACAGTGAGAAATGAGAAGATATGGGCCGCTGCGGGCACACACTCTCACCGAAAATCGGTTTAGAGAGACGTATTGGGTGTCCAGCTCAGAACCTGAGCTGGCCTGAAATACCAAGCAGTTTTAGGTGTGTTCCTGGCATGCTTGGCTGCCTTGCAAAAAAAAGAAAGTCTTTGCATCGGAAATGGCATGAACACCGCGACCTTCAAGATACACAGGTGTTTTAAAAATGACACTTAATGTAAGATTTTAAGAGAAGGTGGAAGTATTTCTAACGTCTCCATTTACCGATATATTTTCCCGGAGAGGAATTGTCGAGAATCCGAGTCAAAGACAGCGGAGGCCCATGAACACGGCTTTATAACCGTGTTGTATTTCTTGGGGGGGCGCGGAAGTTGTGAGGGTATATTGGAGGAGCGAGTGAATGTGTCAGGAGGGTGTTCCCTGCTGGACGGCAAAGTCACGGGCTGAAGTCAGCGTTAGACCGATGCTCTCCCTTGATGTGCGATCATTGGGTACTGGAATTGATCTCAAGGCGTCATGGACCACGGGTTTATAAGGAAATTATTATTATTATTATTATTATTATTATTATTATTATTATTATTATTATTATTAATATTATTATTTTTATTATTATTATTATTATTATTATTTTTATTATTATTATTATTATTATTATTTTTATTATTATTATTATTATTATTATTATTATTATTATTATTATTATTATTATTATTATTATCCTGTGTAAGATCATTGGCATCATCAGTTTCGGTACTTTTATGTTCTAGGTGTTTGTTCAGTGTTCGTACCTTGCCATGAATGGGTCCTATTCTTACCAGTGCAGTCCGGATGGAATTCCGCTTTAAGTATATTGACCATTTTATTGAATTCACGGAAGATTTATATGATATCGTGAGCGGCATTACTTTCACAGGTAAATTGCAAAAGTATGATCTTGAAAATCAGCTTATTACACGTAAGTCCCTGGCTGTGTGAAGGTATTCCCTCTGTTTCGTCCTGTTTCTCTCCTCTGCAAGCCTTTCCGAACCAGTGAAGTGCATTTCATCTTTGTGATACTGTATTGGAGTGGAGTTGTGTGTGTGTGTGTGTGTGTGTGTGTGTGTGTAACACTGACAGTGGTCTGCATATTCATATGTTTTGAGAGACATATTTATGAGCAGTTCATTTCATTTCTTGGGTATTTGTTCCTGATCTTGGCGCAGATTTTACATGTTTTTTTATGGAACCAATAGTATTATGGGTCTGTAAAATGTGAGGAGTGCGTGGGACATAAGCCTTTACTGCACAGTCGGATATCCTGGAGTAAGGTCTGGGCCTTGACTCCCTGAGCACGACGCTTCCCACCCTTGAGCACGGCAGTCTCACCCTTGAGCAAGACGGCACGTCCCTTGAGCACGACCGTCTCACCCTTGAGCAAGACGGCACGTCCCTTGAGCACGGCAGTCTCACCCTTGAGCAAGACGGATCCCACCCTTGAGCAATACGGCACGTCCCTTGAGCTCGACCGTCTCACCCTTGAGCACGACCGTCGCACCCTTGAGCAAGACGGATCCCTCCCTTGAGTACGACGGTACGTCCCTTAAGTTCATAGGTGCAACCCTTTGAGTATGCTGGTGTGATCTCTGACGTGACTCCAAGAGTCGCACCGTCTGTGTTAAGGGTCGCACCGTTTGTGTTCAAGGGTCGCACCGTCTGTGTTAAGGGTCGCACCGTCTGTGTTAAGGGTCGCACCGTCTGTGTTCAAGGGTCTTACCGTCTGTGCCCAAGGGTCTTACCGTCTGTGTTCAAGGGTCGCACCGTCTGTGTTCAAGGGTCGCACCGTCTGTGTTCAAGGGTCGCACCGTCTGTGTTCAAGGGTCGTACCGTCTGTGTTCAAGGGTAGTACCGTCTGTGCTCAAGGGTCTTACCGTCTGTGCTCAAGGGTCGTACCGTCTGTGTTCAAGGGTCGCACCGTCTGTGTTCAAGGGTCGCACCGTCTGTGCTCAAGGGTCGTACCGTCTGTGTTCAAGGGTCGTACCGTCTGTGTTCAAGGGTCGCACCGTCTGTGTTCAAGGGTCGCACCGTCTATGTTCAAGGGTCGTCCCGTCTGTGCCCAAGGGTCGTCCCGCGTGGCGTGTGTTCAGATGGCCCTCCCGTCGTGCTTCAGTGAGTCACATATGCCACGAGACAAGCGGGCGAGCGACATCAGCAGGCGGTGTGTGTGTGTGTGTGGTTCCTACTCGAGTCAGCCCCGGCCAGATATTGGTGAGGCCTCCTAATAACGAGGAAGTAAGGGGGAAGGGAAGGGCGGGGGGATCTCTCTTACGTGGAGCGCTTCTTCTACTTGGTGGGCTGTGTGGTATTGAGCAGGGGAAGGAGGGAGGAGGATTGTGGCCACGCTGCTCGAGCCCGCCTGTATCACTCGCCCATCACAAAGCTTTGCCAGGAATTCCGACGGGATTTATCTGCCAGTTATTTCTTCCCAGTTCTCTCTCTCTCTCTCTCTCTCTCTCTCTCTCTCTCTCTCTCTCTCTCTCTCTCTCTCTCTCTCTCTCTCTCTCTCTCTCTCTCCGATCCTTTAGCTGTTTCCTCTCAACGCAGGAACATTTTCCTGTTCGAGTTATTCCACTTCCTCTCGTGTCAGGGCACCGATGTGTTGCCTGTCGGTTATCATGGAAGTGTATTTCCTTGTGGCTTTTTCGTTCGTCTGGCATCGATGTACTGACACACACACACACACACACACACACACACACACACACACACACACACACACACAAACACACACACACACACACACACACCTCGTGTTGTCCCGATACATCTGACTGATGAAGGTGTCGTAATATTTGTTGGTCTGATTCGTCTTCCCGTTCGCTTGTCCTATGCTGCCCTTACTTTCACTCCCTACCAGTGCCCTACATACCGGTGGCTGAGGTTCTCAGTAGATGTTTGCGCGCGCACGTGTGTGTGTGTGTGTGTGTGTGTGTGTGTGTGTGTGTGTGTGTGTGTGAAAGAGTTCTGATTTTACCTAGGACTGCTTTCTAAGGATTCCTGCTGCCCGAGGCTGCGCTGCTTCCAACCGGAGGGAGATGTGGACTCCTATGAAGTAAGAGTTCCTTTAACGAGACTATAACCTCAGTGATAGAGCCTCGCTGAGGGTGACATTTCGCTCGCTGTGTAACCTCTTGCAGGCGGAGCACACACACACACACACACACACACACACACACACACACACACACACACACACACACACATTTTTTTCATTCACATTCGCCATTGCCCGCATTAGCGAGGTAGCGTCAAGAACAGATGACAGCCATATGTGGGTAAATTCTTACTCCCCCTTACCCTTCTCTGTTCCTTCTCTTAGAAAATTAAAAACAGGAGGAGAGGATCTCCAACCCTCCGCTCTCTCCCCCTTTTTAGTCGCCTTTTACGACACGCAGGGAATATGTGGGAGGTACTTTTCCTCTCCTATCTCCAGGGATCACACACACACACACACACACACACACACACACACACATATATATATATATATATATATATATATATATATATATATATATATATATATATATATATATAGTGTATATGTTTACGGTACATTAACTGGAAAAGAGTCAAATGAGGGAATAATTAGTGTCTGCTACTCTGGTGGTGGGTACAAGTGGCTTAAGTCAATTAGCTGGCGCTCCCTGTAATTAATATTTCACGATTAGCCAGACACATGTGGGTGCAGGTGTTGCCATGCCGCAGTGCCATAGTAGTTGTTTGCTAAATGGGCGTTGTTCCATCTATAAATCTATATTGTGATGTGCATTATATATATATATATATATATATATATATATATATATATATATATATATATATATATATATATATATATATATATATATTGCCCTTACGTTGTATAGGTATTCAATACCCATCATTTAGAGTAGAAAAGAGAAATTGCATAATGATCACGAAGGAAGAAAGTTGGAGGAGCCTTTGCTCAATTCATATTCTTTCCTTGGCCGCGTATGATCCGAGAATACGAGTCTTGATTATGTAAACTCACAACGCCTTTAACGGGGCCCCTGTGACTTACAGGCTGCCCTCCAGTCATGAGCATGGACGCGAACTCCATCGTGGTGGGCAGTTCTTCGATAAGGTTGTACTCCAGTTCGTCCTTTGGAGCGTAAATACATACATGCCTGGTTATAGGTAAGGGGGAGGCTGTGGTATTGGTGCATTACACATGACAGCTCGAGGACAGATGTGGGCGAATGAGGCCTTACTATCTCTCGCCTTATCGAAGGAATACCCTTCCTTTATTTTCTTCTTGCAAGAGCATTGCTGTCGTGTGCTGTGTTATCTATTTTGAAGACGCAACAGAGCTGTATGTCGGGTCGTCGAGAATGTTTGGGATAGGTCGGGGAGGCTGCTGCTGGCTAACCTGAGCTGGGCACAAAGCCGACCTGCTCTTGGCCACATTGCAAGAGTGAGGAGTGAGTATGAAGGAAGATGTACTGGTCGGTATGTTGATGTGGTATGGCACCGGATTGACACAACCGACACTTCATATGATAACCAGATACCTTCCCTATCCATCTCCCTCTCTCATTTACACACACACACACACACACACACACACACACACACACACACACACACACACACACCGTGTGTATTTTTACGGAAGATGTAGATTGTGATGTATATATCAGTTGTTATGACCGCCGCTAATGACCATTATTATTATTATTATTCACGTAGCACGTTATTCTGAACAATCACTCAGTCGCTATAAGGCGGAGGAGGTTTCACGAGTAAACCATAGTTAAGGACGTAGTCGAGAGTCACGCCATCATACCCTAGGGTCGAACTGCCTTCTTATGCTCAGGGATCCAGTCGTCGTACTCGAGGGTCTTACTGCCAAAGCTCTTGTGCCCAAGGATCCAACCGTCTTACTCAAGGGTCGTACTGCTCCTCTTTGTGCTCAGGGATCTGACTGTCGTACTTCAAGGGTCGTACCGTCGTCCTCAAAGGCTTAAGTAAAAGTTGGCAAGGTGGTGCGCGGTCCACAGAGCCCCATTGCACTTTTCCTCCTGGCATTACCAGGAGTGCTCGTTCATAAACCGCCCGGAAATTGCAGTCGGAGCGGCAAAGAAACTACCTTTCTTTCTCTCTCTCCCGTGCGGTTTCCTTCAAATTAGTCAAAGTGTTTTTCTGCGCAGGGAGGGGAAAAACCCTGCTGGCAAGTTCCATCTACTATATCTCTCCTATTTCTCTAAGTTTTGTCTCTCAGTGGTGAGAGGCAGAAGTTGCAGCAGGTTGTGGAGGGTTGGGGGGGTGGTGAGGTCAGAGATCGACCCTCTTTCGTAATGAGTTCATCTATCGCCAAAGCTTAACTGGGGTGTTTGTTGGTCAGACGCATGAGTCAGGTGGCAGAATGTCGTACACGTGGAGTATCTCGCGGAGATGGAGGTAGTTATTATGATGCTTGTGGAGTGATTCCAGGCTTTTATTTATTTATTTCTTGTATCCATCAGGTATATAAATAGGAAGGAGGAAGAAATGAAAACAGACCTAACTCTTACAACGATCGCGTTCCCCAGACTGATTGAAGATGGGGACGAGTGCCAGGCCTTTGAAGGCTATAGGTAACCAAGTATTGGAAAACGTACTGATCTGAAGAAGTGAAAAAAAAAGAAGTTCATCGGAGACTCAGTATTTGATGCGAGAGTTACAGTAAAAACAAGCGAATTAGGTAGCCATTAATGACTGATAAGATGGAAATCGTACTTTGCCCGTTAATGTGATACGAAGTTGAAGTCAAGGACTTCAAGTGCCATCAGCCAGGTAAGAGCACAAGGGGGACACAGGCACGGATGGTAAGACAGTGTTAGACCTCCAGGGTACAAGGCTGCTGACGGTTCTCCCTTGCAGTCTGCATCCTCCTGGTTCAATCTCTTCAAAGTCTCTCCCTATAAAGATATGCAACACTCCATTAGCAATGCCCTAAACTTTCTCTGGAAAAGAGTATAGACTTTGGTTTCCACCCAGAAAGTCTATAACTGACTCATATGCTAGCCTGCTTCATAAAGGAACTGATGAAACAGTTTCAAGGAAAAAAAAAAAAAAAAAGGCCGGAGGCACAAACATCACATTGCTTGAAATTTTAAGAGTTTTTCGAAGTAGATTAGCGAAGTTTCTTCAACCTATCAACTTAAACCATCTTCGGTTAAACGCATAAACCATCTTCGGTAAAACGCACTTCTTGGCTTGAAGATCATGCCTCCCTCACCTTGCGAAGTCATTATACTGTAGAGGCTCAGCAGAACAAGCAGGGCCCTGACCCGCTATAATAAAACCTTTGGAAAAGCCCTTGACGTGAATGACCGTGTCTCTCTCGCAGCACACGAAGTACATGAAGTGGGAATAACCATTAAAGTTAAGCGATGAGTCTGTAACTTGCTAAGCACGCATCACAACATGTAAACCAGCCAGGAAGAGGATTCTGTATTCATGGGGCTGCACTTGTCATATCTGACAAGGATGCGACCTCTAACCACTGTCTCCCACTGCAAAGTAGGCTTGGGTGTCTCGTCTGCAGTAACCGCGATTGAAATTGGACATGATCTATGTCTTCCAGTGGGCCATTGAAACATGGTAGTAGATCACGAAAACAAGTTTCTCTTCCTTTGCTTCAGGTGGCATGAAGACTTATCACCATCCGGCACAGTTTACAACACACAAATACACCTGGATGTAGCAGACATTATAGCCAACACGTTATTGCATAAGAGGAAAGCTTAGAAATATTCTAGATGACACTTGCTGGTTAAGATTGTAAGCTTAAGAATATTCCAGCTAACACTCGCTTGCTATCGAAACATAACATGTTCGGGCCTGGTTATGGTAAATAGACAGGACAAGCTTATTGTGTATAAAGTGGAACTCGTGGAGGAAGATATGGTACAAGGGCGGTGCTAGTTTAAGGGGATTTGGTGAAAACCAGTTATGGAAAAGACATGGTTCTGGCACGGGAAGTTATGGTAGTAAATACGTGGAACTGGATAATTTATAATAGACCGGCCGTCCTAACCTCTGAAGTTATGGTAAATAGATACGTAGCTTAGGTTTTGTTGAATTGGTGAGTACAAACTTGACGACTTCAGGCAAACAGGTCTTCTGGCTCTGGTGAATAGGGGATACTGGCATTATGTACCCTTAGAAATGCTCAATTTGCCATTTGGAGATTAGTAAGTCTATGTAGCATCACTCTGTTCCCAGTCTTGTGAGATGGATCAAGGGCATAAAGGCCTTAGAACATCCACCCTCCCACTCCCTCAACACATGACCAATGCCGAATGGGTTAGAGTGATACGTAGACTTCCACACTTACAAAATTGCCTCTTACTTTTTTTTTTCATATGACACGTTTGATTCATTTGATTCCAGTGTCTTCTGCAGTCGTATGCCACCTTGATAAGCAAGACTTTTCCAGTGCGCCCGTTCCCCAATCATTCCAGTCTAACAACATCTTCATCTGAAGCATCATCGCCAGCCCGTAACTGATATTATCACGTCTCCTTCTTTTTTTCGTTGTCTGTCTCCCCACGTACCATCTGTTGTGCTATTTATATGCGTCACAGTGACCAGCTTATCACCGGGAATACGCTCTATTTAACTGTACCATCGAAGACATTTGCATCCTCTTCCAGCCATCATTTTTACCCAGCACGTTCCGTTCATTCATACGAATCTGCCTGCAGTGCTTGTCGGAAGCCGCTGGCAAGGCACCCCGCTTTCGTCCGTGGCCGCCTACATGTTTGTTAGGGGAGTATTCGCAGCGCCAACCCCAGAGATGTAATCATACAAATATCCCACTGAACATTTGCTGGTTAAGATGTAATCGCAGATACCAACATTAGAGATAACGGCCAGGGTGAGGGGTGAGGGGGGAAGGAATCGATCGGTGTAGGAGAGAGGGAGGGAGGGAAGGGAGAAAGGGAAGGGGAGGGGGATACAAGCCTGCAGATTACCAAGGGGGAGGAGGCTCTACCAGCGACGTGCAGGTGTGCAGGCGCGCCGCTCTGGGCGAGCCAGAAGCCTCCGCCCAAATTTTTATTCACTTAGCGAGTTGGAACTTGCACTACGTGCACCTGTGCCAGCACAGTAACATTGGTCGTCCTCCTGCAGAGGTCTTGTCTTCTTACCGCAGTTACCCAGTTTTCCTCCTCTATTATGATTTTAGTGCGTTGATCCTCCCCCCGTGTTATGGTATCATATTTCCCCCCTGTGTATTTATTTTGATCGACTGTGTCGTTAGTTTTGTTCAAACTTTGGTGTTGTTTTACTCTCTCTTTTTTTTCCAATACAGTTCAGTGTAGATCTTATTCCCTCAAGACGAACGGAGTTAGCAAAGTTCGAAAGTGTACGAAAATAATTTGCAGTACCATGATAAAGGGCTGAAAGTCAGAATGATTGAATTACTGCTTAGAGCGCTGAGATAGATAGATAGATAGATAGATAGATAGATAGATAGATAGATAGATAGATAGATAGAGAGAGAGAGAGAGAGAGAGAGAGAGAGAGAGAGAGAGAGAGAGAGAGAGAGAGAGAGAGAGAGAGATTGGATCTTGATCTATATCTGGAGAACCCAGGAAGCCTTGGCTTTAGATAAAGGCGAGATGAATACGGTTACAAAAGAGCCAACGGTAAACCGATGGGGACCGGAACCATTGCTCTCAGTAGTAGTAAGCACGTACCAGGTACATTATGGACCAGCCCGTGTAGAAACTGGAAAATTCCCGGGACAAATAAGTTCAAAGAGCACCTCCCCAGCCGGGTTATGGAGGGTACTTTAAAGGCAATAGGCAGCGGCTTTAACACACATAACAGCCTGACTGATCAAAGGAGCAAGTCCTAAAGCGAGCTGTAAAAGGAGATGAGTTTACAGAATCAACCATATATATATATATATATATATATATATATATATATATATATATATATATATATATATATATATATATATATATATTTCATTGGTTATCTTTATAACAGTACCAAGTCCAGGCATGAAATGGATTAATGAGTTATGGATAGGTAATTAGCTGTACAGGAGGCACATAAATTAACCACCTGAGCCTTTGGTAAATATGTGACTTGTCAACATGTTCGGGGTTGGTTATGGTAAATAGGCAGAGCGAGTTTAGGTATGCATAAGCGAGTGGAACTTATCTAGGAAATTATTGTACAAGGTCGGCACTAGTTTACGTGGATTTGGTAAAGGGCAGTTACGGAGAACACACGGTTCTGGCACGAGAAGTTATGGTAAATACGTGGAACTAGTGAATTTATGATAGATCGGCTGTTCTAGCGTGTGAAGGTATGGTAAACAGGTGTACGTACACAGCTCAGGCTTTGTTGAATAAGTGGCACAAGCTTCACAAATTAAGACAAATAGTCTTTCTAGCATTGGTGAATAACGGGGTATTGGCATTCCAGACTATGGTAAATAGGTATATGACTGGGTGGTACTACGTTATCGAATTATGTTAAATAAGCTGTGTAAGCTTAGTCTGAGACCAAGGTGCGTCGGTCGACCACCCTCCCAACCCCGGCTCCGGTAAACTAAAGCAACCAGATAAAAGTCGCTCGTGAGGGGCATGTGTTTTTCAACGTAGTTTTACCACAGAGGCGTTAACTCCCGTGTTGTGGTAGGGAGGAGGTTGCCAGCCCCAGTCACAGCAGACAGGGAGGAGCACCGCAGCTGAAGGCAGTTCGTAGAGTGTGTTTTGGTTTTGGGAGGGGGCGACACTAGTAGTCATTGTCACTCCCATCAGTGTGGTTTGAAAATGCGTTTTCTTTCATTGTAACGTACAAGGCATGGGTAGAAAAGTACGGGCCTAGTCATATCCATTTTGGATGAGGATGAGAGAGAAAAAAAAAAAGATATTAAAAGAATAATTGATTAAGGATGGAGGAGATTAATTAGAACTCCTCATGTTGTGTATATAGACCTGACACTTGATGGTGGGATGGTCGTATGTTAACGTTCCCTGTGCTTTGAGAGAAGAAAGTTTGATCTGAATGCAACATACATGAGCAGACAGAGAAGTAAATAACCAAGATCTTGTGTGTTCTATATAGACCTGACACTTGATGGTGGGATGGTCGTATGTTAACGTTCCCTGTGCTTTGAGAAAAGAAAGTTTGATCTGAATGCAACATACATGAGCAGACAGAGAAGTAAATAACCAAGATCTTGTGTGTTCTATATAGACCTGACACTTGATGGTGGGATGGTCGTATGTTAACGTTCCCTGTGCTTTGAGAAAAGAAAGTTTGATCTGAATGCAACATACATGAGCAGACAGAGACAGTAAATAACCAAGATCTTGTGTGTTCTTTGTTGCACCGTGTGAATTTAGGACCTGCATGACTGACCTACCTCGTCAAGATCGATGTCCTAGATATTGACAAGGGTTAGTTGTGACGTATGGTTTAAAGTGTCAGTGCTGGCGTGTTGTATAGGCGAACCTGCTGGTGTCGGTGGAATGTGTGTGTGTGTGTGTGTGTGTGTTTACCGACTGCCCTGCATTCGGTGTAAGGTATGGTTGAAATTGTTGCCGTTGGCGCAATTCATGGGTTAACCTACCGCTGTTGGCGTAATGTTCGTAATGAAAATACATGTTGATAATGTTCGTGTGTCGGCGTAATTTGTTTTTGTTTTTTTAGTTTCACGTGTTAGTGTATGGATTACGTAACGAATGAGTTAATTTGATATTCCTGGTGTAATTTGTGGTTAGTCCACGTCTGCTGATGTCATTTTCTGGGTAACTTGCTGGTCAGCGCTGGCATTCATTTTTATCTATGTTAGCCATTACAGCATGGGCAGCTGAGGCCTAATCAAGGCCATCCCATTAACGCTATATATATATATATATATATATATATATATATATATATATATATATATATATATATATATATATATATACCTTAGCCTGAGCCAGGTGCCCATTTTATCAACCAACCCCTAGAGGTGGATGAACAGCTCGGTTCACTGTGGACCGAGTGCCGCAACCAAGATTCGAACCTATGCGCTTGACCCTGGGCAGCCCGTGAATGCGTCATGGTCAGAAGCGCTAACGTCTAATATTCCTCGTATGATTTTTTTTTTTTTTTTTTTTATACTTTGTCGCCGTCTCCCGCGTTTGCGAGGTAGCGCAAGGAAACAGACGAAAGAAATGGCCCAACCCACCCCCATACACATGTATATACATACGTCCACACACGCAAATATACATACCTACACAGCTTTCCATGGTTTACCCCAGACACTTCACATGCCTTGATTCAATCCACTGACAGCACGTCAGCCCCGGTATACCACATCGCTCCAATTCACTCTGTTCCTTGCCCTCCTTTCACCCTCCTGCATGTTCAGGCCCCGATCACACAAAATCTTTTTCACTCCATCTTTCCACCTCCAATTTGGTCTCCCTCTTCTCCTTGTTCCCTCCACCTCCGACACATATATCCTCTTGGTCAATCTTTCCTCACTCATCCTCTCCATGTGCCCAAACCACTTCAAAACACCCTCTTCTGCTCTCTCAACCACGCTCTTTTTATTTCCACACATCTCTCTTACCCTTACGTTACTCACTCGATCAAACCACCTCACACCACACATTGTCCTCAAACATCTCATTTCCAGCACATCCATCCTCCTGCGCACAACTCTATCCATAGCCCACGCCTCGCAACCATACAACATTGTTGGAACCACTATTCCTTCAAACATACCCATTTTTGCTTTCCGAGATAATGTTCTCGACTTCCACACATTCTTCGTATGATATATAAGTTAATTTCCTGCCGCCACCGTAATATACATGTTAATCCAATTTAGTTGATTTCTTTATGAGTTAATTAGACCGCTAATCTTTTAAAACACTTTAGCATATGAGGAATGTGAGTTACAGCAGGTATATGGGACGCAAGCTTAACCTACCTCCGTCCAGACCTTCCCTGCGCCACACAATGTGGTTGTTGGTGGTGGTAGTGTGGTGACACAGCAGGTGTGGCACACACGACCGCCTGACCTTGCCGTGCCCTTATTTCGCCCTCTCCCGCCCAAGTCTGTGCTGGCCTTCCCAGTCTCCTGCAGTCGTCTCCTCCTCCAACCTGCCTTACGTCTGGCACCTTCACATTCACCCTGGCTTCCCCTGGCATCCGTCCTGATCATATTTTCACTTTCTCTTCAGCTTATCCCTTTTGGTTCCTCACTCCCCCGCCCCCTTCCATAGCCATAACCCCCTCTCTAGTGTTCCGTTCCCTTATCTCCATTGTTTATTCCTCTTGGCTTCTCTCCCCCTAAACGTCTTTCCCAGCCCCCCGGTTTTAGGTCTCTTTCCCCCGTTTATCTGGGGGGCCCCTCCGTGTAACGTCAAGATCCTTCCGTTAACGCCGAAAGAAAACGGAGCCGTGGCAAGCCCATCAAACTTTAGCCTCAAGTAATCAAAGTGGAAGGCGAGCCTTGTAGAGCAAACACTCTCCATATTCCCACACCTTTTTTTTTTTTTATTTTTACTCTCACTCCAGCACGAGGGTACGGTCGTTATTGTCTTGTATGTACTTGACCCTCGAGGGTCAGGTCAGAGTTCACACCGTCGCACTCTTGGTTGGCACCGGCTGGCCCGAGGGGGGTTTAAACGTTGTTTAAGTAAGCGTTTGCTTAATAGCGTTTTCTTAAGTTCACAGAATTTTGTCTAGTAATTTTGTCCATTTGTTTACTGTATTGTTTTTTAGTTCACTGCGTTGTTTTTATCGTCTTGTTCCTGGAGTTTCGTTGTCTTGTTACCGTCTGGGTTGATGGGGCAATTTGTACATTGAACGAGATGAGTAAGTGTACACCACCTTGTTGAATTTTGGCGACATTGCCCATCATTTCCCATGGCCAACATAGGTAATAGTGGTCATGTGCCACACCGTAAAGAAAACCCAAATCCTAACAGGAAGTAAAAAGCGGTTTTCCCTCTACTTTTTACATGTACTAAAGCGATTGTGTTTTGATGTCCTTCCAAGTAAAGGTTCCGGTAAAAAGTTTGACAGAAAGACATGGTTGAGCCTTACATACGTGCCTTGCTCGGGTAGGTAATGTGAGGAAGAGCAACACCTCAAGCTCCGTATCGAGTCGCACATACATTTCCATTGATAGTGGACGGTACCTGCGTCGAGCTGAATTATGTATAGATACATAAAAGATAAGGTTCTGTTGCTTTCTCCAGACAAGGTATTGCATGGCCGTGTTGAGGCTGTAAGACCAACAGTGGTGGGGGAAGCTAAATATCATATACTATTCTTTCTTTCTCTCCTTCTGTCCTATGATTCCTGTTTATTTACGGCCGTTGCTGGAACTTGATGTAGTGTTTCCCGTGATGCATGTACGTGGGCAGTGAGACTACGGCTGTATGTTGCATGTAGATGTTGTAGCAAGTATATTGTTCTTGGTGTACTGTCTCTGGTTTATATTTGTTGTCATTACAATGTGTAATACTTTTGAAATGGTATATTGCTGAGAGATAATTATATGTATGATATACTTGTTGTTATCCCAAAGTATGATTTGAATACTGTATACCTTATTAAAGCACACAGGGTAAGAATGTTGTTCTGAGAAATCCTAAATGTATAAGTGTGGATTATAAATGAATTATTTGCAAGTTGATGTATGTTTATAATGTTAGATATGATCACATATGACCCCATACTTTCATAAACAGACTTGATATAGATTATATCATATATTAAGGAAATATACAGCCATTTTTGGGAAAAGTCATAGGTATACCATTTCTTTCATGATGTCCAGCCTCCAGTGAGGTTGAGGTGTGGCAGAAGTCTGTGTATGAAGTGTGTGGAGAAACGGATGTCTGTGGGAGACTGTGATATTACATGTAATACAGAGTAAAGGATCGGGTTGGGTAAAAAGAACTAGTGTAAGGAATATAAGTAGTAGGAGGAGAAGGTTAGATGAATGAGGGAAGAGGAGGAAAGTTGCGGTTGAAGGGCAGAGAGTCTGGTGCCATGAGTGTGTGTGTGTGTGTGTGTGTGTGTGTGTGTGTGTGTGTATAGTGTGCATGTACCGGGTACTCCTTTCTTGCTTTATCACTCTCAGGAAGCTGGAACAGGAAGAGCTGAGCGAGGATTTTTCCCTTGGAAACTTAGTTATCGCTACCTCTCTAAGCGGGGAAGGCAAGCGCACACACACACACACACACACACACACACACACACACACACACACACACACACACACACACACACACATCCAGATAGATAGAAATAGATACGATGGAGAAAGGGAGACCGAGTTCGTGAGAATGGGTTTGGGGGGTGTGTGTGTGTATGAGAGAGAGAGAGAGAGAGAGAGAGAGAGAGAGAGAGAGAGAGAGAGAGAGAGAGAGAGAGAGAGAGCAATGGTTGAGGAGTACAATCACAGAGGTGATGGAAGCGTCGCGGAGGCTGGTCTCTGTTGATTGGAACATGGGACTTTGTCGGACCCTAGTGTATAGTGATGGAGGATGGCGGGGTAGGGGCCCCTGCTGCTGGAGACATGTGTACACTGTTGTGGAGAACAGTGGGAGGAAGCAAACCAATATTGGCGACCAGTAGGGGTCCGCTTGCTGTCTAAATTAGCTGGAGCGGTAAGGGGAGAATGACAGTGAGAGGGAGGGAGGGCCTCGGGTGGATGGGGGTCGCGGTGCGACAAGGACAAAAGATAATCAGAGAAGGAGCTGGAGGAGATACTGATGACGTGAGGGCGTGAGGCAAGGTCGGTGGGGTGGGTGGGTTTGGGGTAGGATCAGGTGAGGGAACAGCAGGAGACGTGTCGAGGCAGCGGGTGTGACAGCAGCTGAAGATGGGAACGGTACAGCTGGATTATCGCTGAGTTGCTGGACCAGAACATCTGGGGAATATCAGAGTCGCTCTGGAGCCGTGAGTGAGCGAGCCAGGGGCTGAGTGTGTTCATGGGTGAGGTGGGTGAGTGAGTGAGGGAGTGAATGAACATGGGCATAAGTGTATTGCTAGGAATATATTGTAAAGATTAGAAGTCCTGGAGCTGCAGAGAATGGAAGAGGGGGAGAGATGGAGAAGCGGTAATAGAGCCAGGTGCCATTGCGAATGGGGAACAGTTTGTCAACGGGTGGGGACGGAGCAGAAATGAGAGAACACGGGCAACATACGGGCTAAGCTGACAAAGGTAGACATGCAGCAATATTACTGTTAACGGTGCTGGAGTAAGCTGAAGCTTAGGAACAGCAAGCTGTGATAGTGCAAGCGGGAGCGGTGGTACACTAGATGTAAGCTTTTGGGATGCAGGGATAAGCTACAACGGTACAAAGATAAGCTGTCTGAATGTGCAAGAGTAAGCTTTGATGGTGTAAGAGTACATGGGGACAATACAAGGGGAAGGTATGGTGGTGAAAGACTGGGCGGTGGGCCTAGTGGTACAAATGAACGTAGAACAGGGGTAAGCTGTAGCGGCGACAGCTCAGCTGACGTAGGGTGAACATGCCTTGCCTTAGCAGATTGGGTCGAGGTAACACCATCTAGAATGTTATTGGTAGTGGTAGACTGGAGGAACGGGTGTGGTACTAGATCAGGCGTATTGGCATTGAGGGCACTGGTAGGGTGGAGGAACGGGTGTGGTACTAGAGCATAAGTATTGGTAGTGAGGTTATACCTGTTGGTGTCGAACTGGTAGATTGAAGGTGTTGTAGTGGAGTGCTTGTTCCTGTCATGATGTTATACATGTTGAAGTCGCGAGATGCCTGTGTCATGGAAAGAGAACCCGTCCTTGTAAAGTAGTTGAAATGCTAGTACGTCCGTGGTTGTGAGAGTAAACTGACTGTTGTAGTAGTGGTTGTAGCACGGCAGTGGTCGTCATAGTGTGGTCAGGAGGACATGGTATAGTTATAAAAGAAACAGAAGGCTTGAGAGGCTACGGAAGGTGTTTTTTTTTTTTCTTAGAGCGTCACTTGTTAAGAATCCCACGTCTTAAGAGACCGAGAGAACGGCATGAGGCATCAGGGACCCTTAAGGCAGAGACACCATATCTGGAACTTCTATTTTCAGTCTGGCCCTAACTTAAGCAGACCGACTCGGCTCGTCTGAACTTAAAAACCTCACGAACCATTGTGTCCAGACTTCTCTTTTAAATTTTCAGAATTACCCCCACAGAGATAATCCCAGCAGACGGGATTGTGTCTTGACGGGAGTCTTGTCCTTCCAAGGCCCATAAAGATTGGGATTCTGTGTCGTGGTACAGCGGGAGAGGAATATGTTCCCCTGAGGGTGTACAGGTACAAGGATAGAGAAAGTCTTTTTTTTTTTTTTAGGATGACGAAGGAGGGCTCAGACTAGGGGGAGCTGCCCGAGTTTTATGAGCTAATCCAGCCATAGAAAGATGGATGGCAAGTCAGCCTATTCAAGGGTTTTTGTGCCAGGAACGGGAATTGCACTCTGTATGGGGGAAAGGTCGAGCGCTAGTAATTACAGGGAATAGGGTCACATCCTTCTCGTCGGATCGGTAACCTTGATTTGTGTCTGTGTGTGTTTGTTGTATTAGAGAGAGAGAGAGAGAGAGAGAGAGAGAGAGAGAGAGAGAGAGAGAGAGAGAGAGAGAGAGAGAGAGAGAGAGAGAGAGGTTGATGTGAGAGGAAAAGGGATGCTGTTTGAGAGAGGGCTGTGTAAGTGTGAGAGATGTCGGGGGAGGAGGTGTGATAGGAGGTGTAGCGGAAGTAGAGAGAGAGAGAGAGAGAGAGAGAGAGAGAGAGAGAGAGAGAGAGAGAGAGAGAGAGAGAGAGAGCAATATATGGTTGGACACACACACACTCACACCTTAGTGTGTGTGTGTGTGCGTTGCATGTGAGGTTGCCTGAGTGTCATGGGGGGGGCGGGCCGGTGTGAGGGTTGCACTCAAAATTGCTTGAAGCTGTGGCACTCAGGGGCGGAGAGTTTCAGTGAGTTTTTGTTCATTTGCAGATTGTAGGGCGATCCCTTCCGCCACAGAGCCCCACCGGGCCGGCCGTCAAGGTTGGTCTCCTCCTCCTCCTCCTCCAGGCTGTGATACATCTCATTTTATTTGTTACATTATAGTTGACACGCCTGAGTTATTATTTCTAGGACTGATCCTCGGTTTTGATATATTTAGAATGTCACGTCTCTTTGTGTTTTTTGTTTTTTTTTCTCTCCCACTGGAATACGTTCCTGATATCTAAGTTATTTTTTCTTTCGTTACTAGTATTGATCATCATCGGTTTCTCGTAGACTGAGTTAATTTTTTTATGCATTCTTACAAGTTATTTTTAGGATTGATCGACAGTTTAGTTTAGTATATGACTTTTATTTGTGTGTAGACATCTTTTGTGTATATATATATATATATATATATATATATATATATATATATATATATATATATATATATATATATATATATATATATTTGAACATCGATGTATTGTAGAAACTGACATTATTATAATTGTACCATTGAATAAACTGTGTTAGAATTATGGACGCTCATTTTTCAAGGTTTCTCCATTGACTTGCATTGATGTGTCAGACTTCTAATGTCAAAGTTGATTGGCACAACATACAAACTGTAATGTTCAGTAGAGTAGTATCCAAGGTGTATTGACTGAACTTTTTTTGTTTGATTTCCAATATAATTTTTTTTGTATAGATTTTTGTTTGTCCTACAGAGTCACACAGGATGAAGCTGTAGAATTTTGAGTAGTGTGTAGATATACAAGAGGTTTAGGTTCTCATGATTTTATCTTGGATTTAGTGTAAGACAGAGATTCAACCCACTGTGCACCAGATGACTGTTTCTAGATTTTAAGTCAGTGTTACATGCAGGATATTGGATTGATTATATGACATAAGCATGATTGCATATACGAGGCAGGATTGATTCTCATATTATAAAGGACAGAACGTCATACACTATGTGTAATGCTGGTATTTAGGCGAGCAATGTCATATATATATATATATATATATTGTATGGTTTTGAATTAAGTAGTCTTGTATGTGGGTGATGAAGAAGGCCTTTTGAAAGGACTGGATAAGGTAAGTTCCCTTTGATTGGTGGACGTAAGGATCGCCATTCTGAAGCCCCAGTAAGTGTGTGTCTGGTGCCAACTAGAAGGAATCCGCCAGGCTGGTCTGTGAACCGGAGGCGTACCCAGAGGAGGGAGTGCTCAGTAAGGCTCTCTCTCAAGCCATTGAACCACCAGGTGCCTTAGGGCACCACAAGAGCTGTCGAGTTTTTTTTTTTTTATATAAACGAGTATAATGCCAGTTAGGTTTGTGTACGTGGTACTAAAGTTCCTATTATATATAACCAACGGATACCTACATAGCAACCATGACGTCTACATGCGGGCGAGTGAAACGCCTATTCGGTCGTGTACGGTGGAGAAGCAAACGGGATGGGAAGGAACCTGTGAGGGTTACTTATGGTATGGGAGAAGGACCAGTGTGTGCTCGTAGGGGGAAGGGAAGTGGGTTTTGATAGGGTTTTACTAAGTAGGGAGGAGTGGGGTGTGTTAAGTAGTTAGGGGAGGAGTGGAGTGCGTTAGGTAAGTAGGTTGGGGAGTTGGTGTGTGTTAGGAAGGTAGGTAGGGGAGGAGTGGGGTGTATTAGGTAGGCAGGCAGGTAGGTGAGTGAGGAGAGAGGCTTGTATGTGTTTACCTGTGGCGGTCAATGGCAGGCTGGCAAGGGCTTACTTCCGCTTCAGCGACCTCCTTCCTTTGGCTGCCCCATACCTTGGCTTGTTTGCTCTCTCCTCCTTTTCCCCCCTCTCTCCCATATTGTGATGTTCTTAAGTCTTCATCGTTATCATTAACAACATATTGACCACCACCTTCTGTTCTTTATCCCGCTTTGTTTAGTTCCCCCTTTTATCCCATCTTAAACCTTTCTTCATATGTTTTTTTTTTCAGCATTTCATCCTCTTCCACCTTTTCCTTGATTCCATTTTCTTCCCTTCTTTCCCGTCGCCCTTTCCCTCCTTCCTTCTCTCCCTCTCTTGTCAAAAGAGGTCATTGATAACAGGACGGCTGTTTAAAGTTTCAGCGGCAGACTGAGATGAGACTGCGTTAGAGGGCGATGCGGGACTCACCACACCACAAGCCTTTCATTAGTCAAGGACGAGAAAAAAAAAAAAAAGGTGATGAGTAAGTTAGGAAATCTAAAGAAAGACGAGGATGGTCAAGTTCGAGAAGACATCAGGTGCTAGTGAGAAGCTTTGGCTAGGTATGTACAGAGGACACGGCCACAGAGACTGGGAATAGGTCTCATGTGCTGGAAGGTGGAGCTAGTGTTTCACCCCTGTCATAGCTGTTATACAGTACGTATCAAGAGTCTTACAGTGTGACCATGGTGTGTAGGATTGACCTCGGTGCACAGACGTCATTGCACGTCGAACTGACGGGTAAGACGTCCAGGTCATTGTTGGAGTAGCGTGCGTGCAGAAACCCCAAACAGTGTGAACAGGTCGGTGGCTATTACGTAATGACAAGGAGTTGGATCTCACGTTAATACATATAAGCGGTAAATGCAGACCGTAACAACCCTATAGCATTAACAGGGACACCTTATCAGGTAACCATGAGGGGAAACAGACAAGCCTGCGTGATTGAAGGTCTTGTTATACGTTAAATGCTCCAAGATCGGACGAGAGATAACGGTGTTGGTACACGTTAAGTGCTGTCTGTAGAAAGCTAGGTAACAGTGATCACAGTCCTATTGGATTAACTCTAAATATCCATTTTGATGTAAGAAATACCAACATAGCGATGCCTGAATTTAGATTCGATAAATTCGATAAAATGCTCCAAGACGTAAGTCATGTACACTTGGTTAGGCTTGTAGATGCGACAGATTGGAAAAAATTTGGAGTGCGTCCAAAAATGAAACGTATTCTCTCTCTCTCTCTCTCTCTCTCTCTCTCTCTCTCTCTCTCTCTCTCTCTCTCTCTCTCTCTCTCTCTCTCGAGAGAGAGAGAGAGAGAGAGAGAGAGGAATGGTGAGAAATATATGCCTGGCTGGATAACGAAAGAAATTAATTATTTGATCATGTATAAGAGATGCGCATAGGAGATTTGGATCAGGTGGAAATCCACAGGATCATGAAATGTAAATGAGATTCTAAAGAGATTTTAAAGAGGAAAACAGAGAATTCTTTACAGTATGAACAAAAATGCATGGATAACTCTTTAAATATATATATAAAGATGAAGGAAGCCAGCTAACGGCAGTCAAGAAATGTCATAGTGAACATGTACTTCGACTCGATGTTTACTGTCGAAAATGCCATAGATATGTCGCAAAACTCGGAACGTATTTCCAGTGACAGGAAATGAGAAATCAGACATAACAGCATCCAGAGCTATGATGTACTTAAATATTTTGAAACGATCCGAATAAGTCAGCTGGTCATAACATCTCTCCAATAACGTTAAATTACATTACCATCATGTGTGATTACAAGAATATTCAAGAAAATACGTTACCGAGAAATAAGCGTGACAGAGGCA